>NC_139959.1:22189034-22221534 GCF_963454915.1 Gymnoscopelus microlampas
ACACACACACACATCCTTCTGTCTTTTCACTATGCAGCCTTCATCTGTCATCTCCCCACTGTCTGCTGCCGTCATGTCTTTCACTGCTTCTTCACTTCCATCATCCTACTTTCCTTCTTTTATTTTCACACCAGTCACCCCGGCGTCACTGGCTTGTGTGCGTGAGCGTGTGCGTGTGCGTGTGCGTGTGCGTGTGTGTGTGTGTGTGTGTGTGTGTGTGTGTGTGTGTGTGTGTGTGTGTGATGATGCCACCCCCTACCTTTCAGAGATATTGTTTCAGAACAGACTGTAAGGATGCACCGATATGGAAATTCGGCACCGATAACCGATTTTTCAAACACCACAATCAAGCCAATGCCTCCTCCTAATATTTAGTTATTTATGTCCCTTAAATTGTATTAACATTTGTGCCCTCTTAAAAACGTTTGTAATGAATGCAGATGAGCATCTTTTATTCCATTACTCTTACAACCAACAATGAAGGTATGCAAGTGCAGTAGGTAATTGGAGCAGATTAGAGTTAGCTATCGTCTCTGTCCGGTCAAAACCTCCAAAAAAAGATTCCAAAACTGTTAAGGTCCTTACACACCGGGCGACACCGGCGAAAATAGCGAATATACGCAAAATTCGGACTCGTTCCGAATAATTAAAAGACGCTTTTTCGCTTCGCTTTTTCGCTTTTTCGCTCCATGTACGGAGCCATTGACTTTATAAGGTTTTTTTTTTAAAACGCATTATTCGCACGAAAAAATCGCCCCGGTGTGTAACAACCTTTACTATTCAGGATTCAAATTCAAAAACAGCAAAAGTTGCAGATCTACAAGCTAAAGTTCTTCGTGCCGCGTTTCGAGCTTTAAGATCTGCTACTTTTGATGTTTTTGTGTGTCACTGTAGGATGATCAAGTTGGGTGTTAATTTACAAAAAAGCACAAAAAGTTAAAATATGGAGATAAGAGGTTTGAGCCTGACGCTATGCAATACATACACAGTAGAGTACAGTATACTAGTGGTTAAATTTATATAGAATTATCGACCACTGCCATCTGTGAACAGGTGGCATTCAACAATGCTGAAATAAGTCAACTCCGATACGATATCCCATACGTATATCAGTACACTAAAGGCCTTTGCAGACAGGGTGCGATTAGTCAATCAGTTTTTACCGCATGCGAAAAGACACACGAATCGAACTGGGTTCGATTGAAGAAAAAAAAAATGCATCGCCGCAGCCACTTGCCGCACGGCAAATTCGGAGCCGGTGTGCATGAGGTCATAGAGAACCATGTGTTCTTTTAAAAAATTATATTGTCCGTTTTTTCTGTGCGAAAAATCGCACCCTGTCTGCAAAGGCCTTGATAGACAGTAGTTACTTGTATCTTGTGTTTCCAATTATTTCTTTGATCGTATGAATCATTGTACAGTAGATGCACTTTATGGGGCATTATAACGATGATGCAGGCCTAAATGATTGGTTTAGATGAGCCAGGTTATAAGTGTGTTTGTTTGTTTGTTTTGAGATAACATTCCCTATACATCTTTAGATAAATAGAAGAGAGCGACTGATCTGTTGACAAAAAATAATATGTTAATTTGTCACGTTTGCTGTGCTGCAAAGACACACACACACACACACGCACACACACACACAAACACGCACACGCGCACACACACACACACACACAAACAACAATGCATCAAATGTCGCAGTTCATTAGGCAGTCGTTATGCGGGGCTCTTCGCCGGTCGAGAGGCAGTGTGTGACGGCCAGGTGCACCGCCGGTGTGTGCCCGGAGGGCGAGTCTGACAAGCGCCATGAGTCCTGAGCAGAGGTGTCACAGCAAAACTGTCACGGTGCCCCAGTGCGTATGGCACGTACACGCAAGCGGCCTCAGGGGTACCAGTCGAGAACCTTCACAGGGCATCAGAGGCACCGAAGCGTTGCGTGGTGGCACCGCGCTCACCGTCACCCTCCTCGCCCCCCTTGCCTCTCCGACCACCCCCCCCCCCTCCCCCCCGTTTGTCACTTGCCGTCACCTCTCCTCTCAAAACCCCGACCCCTGGATGTCACTCGGGGTGCAGCCGTGTGTGTTGCGACCTCGGCCGTGGAAGGACGTGACGTGGCGGTCCGACCTGTCAAAGTAGGATCTGCTTTTCACTGCAGAGCGCTCTAGTTGAGCAGCAAGGTCAGTTTAACAGTGGACTCTAGCACCTTGGTCTGTTCGTTTACTGGCAAGCTTTTATTATTTTAACTATTATTATTACCCATATTGTTATTACCTTTTAAGAAGGTTTGCATACTAGCGGTGGCTAATCACCCTTCTCCGTACCATGTTATTCTTTCATTAGTGTCATGTTAACCACTTTCAACCTGGCATATACTACGTATACTGTACAGTATAATTACAGGTGAAAATCTTCATTTTTTTCATTCAAAACCACAAAGAATTAGAGCAAAAATATCAGGTCTAGAAGCTCACAACGTGTCACCATGATATGACACATTGTAAGCTTAATTGGCTATTTTTGCAATTCTTTTAAATGGGGTTTATGTGGTTAGAGCAGGGTTAAGTATTTAGCATTGTGTAGCGAAACTGGAAGTTGAATGGTGAAGCACTGTAAACAAAAACAAAGAAAATAACATATTTGAACAATGCCCATTTCAATGCATGGTACCATAGTCATCATGTTTAAAGACATCATCTGGGACTCAAACACATCGGCCTTTGTCTTTGTCTCATGTGGCCATTCTTGTCAACAGCCCTTCCTCTCCTTCCTGTCTCTTCTGTCCATGATTTCCTCTGTACCCCCAGTCTCTACCAAGAGAATCAAAGCATGTGTCTTACTCCTCTCCATATACACGCTACTGATAAGGCTTCGCAATATTTGCTCATTGCACGAAATGTACTCGAGATAGTGCTTTCAAATGAATTCAACATGGATTATTCATGTGATACTGAGGAAGTAATCACACACTGTCAATGTCACTCTTTCTGCATTCTGTCTCCATTACCTTTGAAATGGTAGCATTTCCTGCTTTAAGAGTCTTTGCTGCAGGATGTAGCTGCTTTCACAACAATGGTGCTTATGGTTGAGCTTGATGCTGTGCTCTTAAGTTCCTACAGTCCGAGTGTGCCAACAAGTCGAAAAATACCACCTTGTCTCTAGCATGTGTGTGTGTGTGTGTCTTGTTTTTTCAGACTGTAATTGTAATCCCTTTGGCTCAGCCAGTGATCGCTGTAATGCCACAGGATATTGTAAATGTAAGGAGGGCACTGCAGGGCCTAAGTGTCAGGACTGTCTACCCGGCTATTTGTGGGACAATGGCTGCAAATGTAAGTAGAACCGAAACGCCCTCCCCCTCGCAGCTCCGGACCCCTCCCACTGCTTCCTATCTCTCTGTTCCCCCTGCCTTCTGCTACCACTCTCTGTCTACCCCCCCTGTCTGTATGTCTGTCTCTCTCTCACATCTCTGTCTCTGTGTCTATCTCCGTCTCTGTCTATCTGTCCATCTCCTTAGCTGTCTCTGTCTCTCTGTCTATTTCCCTCTCTGTCTCTGTATCTCTGTCAATCTCCCTCTCTGTCTCTGTCTCTCTGTCCATTTCCCTCTCTGTCTCTCTGTCCATCTCCTTATCTGTCTCTGTCTCTGTCTCTCTGTCTATCTTCCTATCTGTCCATCTCCTTATCTGTCTCTGTCTCTCTGTCCATCTCCCTCTCTGTCTCTGTCTCTCTGTCTATCTCCTCCTCTTTTATTCTGTCTCACTGTGTCTATCCCTCTCTGTCTCTGTTTCTCTCTGTCTCTCTCTCATTCTCTCCCTGTGTCTCGCAATGAGGTCTCAAACCATCTTTGAACCCCAACGCTCATGAGCCGCATGTGTTGTTCTTGAACCGCCCGACAACCGCCGGCAATGCAGACGCAGGCCATGACATCGACTAACCCAAAGATGAGCTGTTTGTTTCGCTAACCGTGCCTGCACCCATAATAACTCCTAACATGACACAACGGTTTCAATGTCAACTGTTGCAGCGTCTGTTGGGCCTGCAGCACTCAGACAATGAGCGATGGCGCGGCAGCATGCCCGGGCCGCTATAGCGATTCAGACACGGATCAAAGATGCGACAACTGAGTAAAATATTGACTGCTTGATGTCAGGGGGCGGCCTGTCTGAGTGGGGCTCTCGTCCCTGGGCCACGGCCTGCTTTGTTGTGATCCCCATGCAAGGATTTAGACTTCTATCGTGGTGCCCAAATGTTTTCTCAATGCCAGCACCCCACCTGTGACAAACAAATCCCCACGAATAAAATTATAAAGCTGATTGAAAATAAATAGAAAATTAATTAATCACTTGCAATCGTGTATATATATATATATATATATATATATATATATATATATATGTATATATATATATATATATGTATATATATATGTATATACTAGAGTTTCGGGGGGCTACGCCCCCCTCAACCCCAGCCGCGCACGGGGCCCAGCCGTGTGTATATTGGGGGACCCAAATCGCCGGAGTAAAACTGTGGAAAAGTTTTTTTGAAAAAGGAAAAAATGTGAAGAAATAATATTTGTTATGTTTAAGGGGGTCCACAGGGGGTCCGCGGACCCCCTGATGGTCCACTGACCCCCTGTGGAGTGTTGGGACGCGCGTGGACACCCCTGGAATTTTTTTTTTTTTTTTCATGAAGGTGGTTGCTTGTTTCTGGCGCTGGCTGTGCAAACCTGGCAACCCAGCGCATGCTGCCGCACGTTTAAGTGGCGTAGCGTCATGAGGGTCAGTGGGGCCGTGGCTCGGTCAGTGAAGACCCTGTAGTGCGGATGATATGTGGCATAGAGGGGCAGATTGTAAATCCACAGAGGAAACATCCGTGGGCTACCATTGGTTCAGCGATGTGTGCGGTTGCCCTGCGGCCCCTCCTCCTCCACCAATGTGCAGTATTGAGAGCCCTGACGTCACAACAATTGGAGCGATGGGCACTGCACTGTGGTTGGTTAGGGTACACCTAGGGCCCAGGTAGAACCCAGTTAAAGCCTGCATGGGCAAAGGCAGTTAGGACCCGCCTTGGTCCCACATAAACATGGCTAGTTGGGGCCCACCTAAGGGCCAGGTAGAAGCTACTTATAGCCTGCATGGGCATCGCAGTTGGGACTGAAGTGGATGCCGCTGACATTGCTGACATGGGGTCCATATGGTTTAGCCCACCTTGAAACCATATGGGAACTACGCTGGCATGCTGGCTGTAATGCAAACGCTGCATCATACCTGCAGTGTGTAGTTTGATGTTGTGTGTGTAGCAGATATACCTGCAGTGTGTAGATCAATGTCCATAGGAAAGTCAATGCCCAGCAGTGTTTTGTTTCCCCAGCAGAGTTTCTAGTGTCTCTGTGTCTCTGTGGAAGAGGTTGCACATGAACTCTGCAGCCGCACTGAGGCGCTCCAACACAAACACTCTGACATTAAGCTGCTTCACACAACAAACATCAGCACCACGCTGCTGTTTGTCCAAAAGACACAATATCTCCTCTCCCATCGACGTCATGTGTTCATTTATGGACAGCCGTACAGACTCCTTTTGACACATTTTACGTCGTTTATCCAGCTCTCACTGACTCTCCACATCGGGCAGTTATTTTGCTGCGATCAAGTCAACGATGTGAGAGATTAGCTATCACAGACGGACGGACAGGGGGTGAAACATAGTCTTGCGCCATGCCTTTCGGCCTGGCGGAGACAATGAAAAACCGAAAGTAAAGGAAATGGCCATTTCTGCAACAGAAGTAGTCAATAAACTATGCTATGAAAACATGGGCCACATTGGCAAAGAATGTAAGAAAGAGGCAATCATGTAGAAAATAGCCGATCTGCAAGCTTACAAAGCCTCTCAACGTGAGGCGTTTCGAGCTTGTAGATCGGCTATTTTCACAATATTTACTTGTGGAACGGAGTCAAACAGAATGGGGGGGTCCCAGATCAAGTACGTGTATTTGGGGGGGGGGCGGCGTGAAAGGGTTGATAAACAGTGCTGTAATCGGAGCGAAATTATCTGAAATTACTACATGACCATAATGCAGCCTAACAGGCGTTGCACGGGGCGGTCCTGCCATTACGTTAGTTACTGTAGTTGCTGTGGAGCTACATTGTTCTCCAGAAGACACACACAAACATACACCATCTACAATGGACGAACTGAGCAGCAATATAGACATTCACCACACGAACGTGCATTGTTGAGAAAGTGATTGCACAGCCGCTGCAGGCATGACAACCAGGTTAGCGTTAGCGACATGGCAGCTATCACAGCGCCCTGTCCGTCGTGCTGCAACTGCCTGTGATAGCTACAGCAGTAACAGCAAGCTGTCTGCGATGCCATTGTCTGGAGACTGCTCTTAGCGTGACAGGACCAATGAGAGTGAGCGCTGTAGTTGTTGCTAAGATACGGTGGCGTCTCTGCCCCATAGCTTGTAGATCTCTCACACATGATTGGCGTAGGCTGCGTTGCCAGGTCTGACTTTGTGTCTAAGCAATGGTCGGCTTATTTTTGCGCGCCTTTGGGCTCGTTTGCATTGTGCGCACGGCAGCGCTTGTTTAGCGTACGTCAGCGCGACGTGGCAACGGACGTGGCAACGTGAAAGGTGATTGGCTGGTGAAAAGAAACACCCGACGTTACACCAGAAATGGTGCCTGGAGAAAATGGTGACCAAAAAAAAAGTTTGGAAAAAAAGGAAAAAAACCCCGCAGCGGCTGCGTGCTGTTGTGGTGATGAGGTCGTGCGCACGGTAAACGGTACGAAGCTGCCTCCCCTTCCGTTTTGTCCGACATTTGGTGAGTAGAATTAATTATGTTGCGCGGTGGAAAAGGTGTAGTTAGCAGTGAGATGTCCCCTACGCGAGGCGTAAATTCAGCGCGGCCGCCGTGGCGAGTCAGTTGCCGACATGTGGTCTGGCGGTGCGTTGTTTAGTCGATAACAGAGCTGTGGGGTGTGGACACCGAGGGTGCGGAAGTTGGTCGCCATTTATATAGTTAGATATGTATATATATATATATATATATATATATATATATATATATATGTATATATGTATATATGTATATATATATATATATATATGTATATATATATATATATATATATATATATATATATATATATATATATATATATATATATATATATATATATATATATATACATACATATATATAGAGAGATATATAGAGATATGTAGATGGGCTATTATATTTATATAATATATAATAGCCCTTTCTATATTTAGAAAACTAGTTGACCGGGGTCGGCTCGGAGCTTGGTCCACTACACTCTTGTATAGCCAATCTCACAATCTCAAATTTGCAATCTCACAAACATGTCACAACACAAGTAACTTTCGGTGAATGTTTCCCCCAGAATTGAGATGCTAGGTTTCAAGAAGATAAGTGGTTAATGGCTGAGAATGAATTTTGATAGGGAACTAGAACTGCAAATTGATTCCATCGATTCTGCCTTCGGTCGCCAGCTGCGACTGGCAAAGAAAGTCAGGCGGGTGCTCGTTGAAATGCACCATAAAAAAAGAAGAACAATACCATACTGTACAGTTCATTCTTGTTGCCTCTGACACAGATGGATGCTCATTAAAATGTGGTGTTGTGGAGGATGAACATTATGCAGCGAGGATCAGCACTGTCATTCCAAACAGCTGTTCCTGCCACGCGGAACGTGTGGCGCACACGCACCGCCAGCCCACACACACACAGCCAAAGGCAGGCGGAGAGGCCGAGGTCATTGTGCCACGCAGCACACGCCTGCTTATCGTCGCTGCTTATCCTTGCATGTCCAAAACTGTTACTTTTCAGGAAATGGAGAAAAAAAAGGAACCACATGCGTTTCAATGGATCCATTGTAGTTTTTATTTAGTCACAAGCTTTGCCTTGCAACTTAACCTCTTTCACTATCACTACGAAAATGTTTCTAAATTAAACGAAAATATCGACAAGCTCTCCAGCATGTCGCTTCACGTTTTGAGATTGTAGATCAACCCTAACCCTAATACTGACAGTCGCCAATACCAGGATGTGATTAAGAAAAACAAAAAAGGCACGCTTGGAATGTTCTTTACTTTCTCAAAAACGCAACGTGCGCAGGACTTACTATAAATTCAAACTTTACGCAGTGATTTAATTTAAGTAATGAAGGCACTATCACTTACTGTAAAGCAACCCCGTTTAATGTACTTACTGTAAGTGTAATCGATTTCCACAACGAAGACAGGGCACCAGCCAAAAGTAATGAATGTCCACGGATTGTATCCTTAAAAGTACAATTATGATGTAGGCATTTAGCAGATGCTCTTATCCAGAGTGACTTATAAGAGTAGATGTCTGTCATTAATCCTAGTCAACACATGGCAGAGTACATAGACAAACTAGAAAAAGTGCTCCTCGGAGCACAGGTCTCCGCCAGTTCACGTCGTTATTGTGGCCTCCTAGTGGCGCTATAATAGGCCAATGTGAAAAGGGTGGCATTTCTTCCTCGGCCTAGTAGGAATGTGCGTGCATTCATGATTGGAGGCATTTTGTTGCAAAAATGTGTTTTGCTAAATTAGACCTGCTGATGGCGCTATAACAGGCCAATGTGAAAAGGGGGGCATTTCTTCCTCGGCCTAGTGGGAATGTGCGTGCAAATTTTCACGGAAATCACACGCTGCGTTCATGATTTGAGACATTTTGTTCAAAACGGACCAATCCTGCCAACTTTGGAAGCCAACCTTAGCCAATCAGGATGGAATATGAAATATCGGACAGATCCGTCTTGATCACATGACTATAGAGATACTGTGTACCGATTTGCGTGATATTTGGATATAATCTGTAGGAGTAATATCCAAAAATGGGTTTTGCACAAATCGGCCTCCTGGTGGCGCTATAACAGGCCCATGTGAAAAATTTGGGGCAGAGGTTCTGCCATGGCATCGAGGGAGTGTGTGTGTGCAGTTTCACAGCGACCGGGCCAACAGTGGCGGAGATTAGCTGGTAACAGACAGAAGGACGGACGGACGGACACAAGGACGGACGGACGGACGGAGGGTAAAACATACTCTCTCGCCATGCCTTCGGCCTGGCGGAGACAATGAGCAGAGTGCAAAGAAAGCAATGTAGTGCTTCACAGAAACTAGGAATTTGGACACTTGTGGTCAAGCAAAACAAAGATGAATAACAAAACACAACATGATATATCTGCATAGTATAGCTACCACCTATTAAAAGGTGGCAAGAGTACAAGGAGAGTGGAGTGCTAGGGGGTGAGGTGGAGTCTTAAGAGGGCGAGTTTTCAGATAGTGGTGGAAAATGGGGAGTGAGTCTGCACTCCTAACTGCAAAGGAGTCCTCCACAGCTTAGGAGCCAGGAGGAAGAAGAGTTCAGGATGTGTGGGTGAGTTGGCCAGGATGTTTTAGAGCAGTGGTTCTCAACCTTTTCAGGCCGCGACCCCCCAAAATAATTATATTTGAACTGGGGACCCCCCAAAATAATCCTATTTGAACTGGGGACTAAAATAATCCTATTTGAACTGGGGACCCCCCGAAATAATCCTATTTAAACTGGGGACCCCCCACCCTGATAAGCACTTGTAGGAGTTGAGGCATTACATTTAGTTTGACTCGGTTCCACAGATAAATATTGTGAAAATAGCAGATCTACAAGCTCACAACGCCTCGCAACGTGAGCTTTTAGGTCGGCTATTTTCACGTTTGCCTCTTTCTTATATTATTTTACAATTTGGCCAATGTTTGACCATGTTTTTATGGTATTGTTTGTTGATTACTTTTGATGCAGTAATGGTCTTTTTCTTTGGTATAAAAAAGGTCTTTAAAGTCCTTAAATTGTCACTTCACTGTCATCTGGGAAACCCCCCAAAATCATGTGTTGAGAACCACTGTCAGACAGATTCCCTGTGTTAGCTGATCTACGTGGGTGTAGGGTTGGATCTTCTCCTGAAGGTACAGGGGTTGCCTTGTAATCCATCACCAGTGTTTCACTCTTTGAACTCCTTTTACTGGGTGCTGACATTAACTGGAAGCTAGTGAGGGGAACGCAAGTGGGAGGAGACGTGAACATTTTTGGGAGATTGTTTCATGAATCAGGTTGCTTATAAACCTGATGCTACTATATAGATCTTCTGTGTGGCTCCTTGATGTCCACAAAGGTGTTTGTATGGACGAGACATAATCTGCATTCAGTCAAAGCGTGCAATTAAAACAACAAATCTCTCATCAAACATATCACAGCCTCTGTGAGGCACACCTACACCGGTACCCCCTCTGCAAATATTATCCCTCATATTAAAAGCAAACACAATGAATCTCATCGTTCACATGCACTGTGCTGAATGTGTTTACCGGTGGATCAACAGCAAAAAAAATATTGTGGACGATGTGAGTGCAGAGTTCTGAGCACAATCCATCATATTCCAACTGAGTTGCCTTTTCTTGCTGAAAAAATGGTTGCACAACTCTGCATTAAGCAGTATTCCGTGCCAAAGGTTTAGGAATTGGCACAGCATTTCCAGTACCGATCATTATTATCATTCATGTATAATTTTTTTAAATCAGTTTTAATGTAATCAATTGAATTGATTCTAGGCATGTTCTTATAGGTGAATTTAACTCCCCCAAACAATATATATACATAAAAATCACACCCTGTGTGAAGGTAGCGGCGCCTTTGATACATTATGTCATCGATATGTGTTTATAATGTGTTTATAGCCATGTGTCACGTGAAGCTTGACCAATCACTTTGTTGACGGGTCTGACCAATCAGAACGTTGACGGGTCTGACCAATCAGAACGTTGACGGGTCTGACCAATCAGAACGTTGACGGTGAACACGGACAAAGTCAGGTATAGAGCAGGATCCCCTCTATACCTAAAGGTATAGAGCGGCTAGCGCCGCTAAAAAAAGAAGAAAATAGCCGATCTACAAACAAGAGGGGTAGGGTGGAGGCGCTATACCAGTGGTGGCTCGTCTCTGGTACAGTACGTGAGCCTGTGGGGTACAGAAGTGCCAAACCACAACAATGTGTTTGGAGGCTTACTTAGCACAACTAAAATACAAGAAAAAGGGATAAATATAATTGGCTACTCTACATGTGTTGGCTACATTTGTTGGCTACTCTACAAATTATGCGTCCATTTTACTCTCCCAGACTGAGGATTTTTGCTTACTTGTTTTTTTCCTATACCATATGTTGCCAACCTACAGAATGGACATTTTCTGGACACCCTTTTGCACTCAATTCAAAATGTTGCACATCAAAATTCACCTCCATTTATTTCTCAGAGCTCTCCGTTTCTGTGGGTGTCAGGCCAAAATGTAATTTCTGTTGGGGCTAAGTACTGTATGACCAGCGCACCGGGGGATCTTGGAAGGTCAGAAATGCAGTGACAACCACTTTCCATCCATCTTTCTTTGTCCTTGACTGAACCACACAAATACTACAGTACCTGATCCAGGATTATGGCAAATGGTACAGTAGTATGCAAGGAAAACTATATGCATACAGTATTAATGACTCAGTTGAAACGCTGCTTGTAAATACAGTAAAACCACTATATGGCATGATGGATGCCTGATGCAGTGGTTCTCAAACCTTTTCATGTCAAGGACCCCAAATTAACATTAGCATCTCAAAATATTGGACCCCCCCCTCCCCTATATTGTTAAATAATATATATATATTCCAAAGTTATCAAATGCGTTTAAAATTATTGAAAATAGATCTACAAGCTCACAGCTCGTCGCATCGCAGCGCGTTGTGAGCTTGTAGATCTGCTTTTTTATTTTTATTTTTTATCTACGATGCATATAGGGTTAAAGTGGTTAAACAGCTTTAGCTGGGGACCCCCTGGAACCCCCTCAAGGACCCCTGGGGGTCCCCAGACCCCACGTTGAGAACCGCTGGTCTAATGGACAATGTCTTGTCCATCATTCTGAGGCCTCGTGAGGCCGTGGCCAGAGGTGGCATTACTTTTTAATGAATGCACTTGATTGGTTCCTATGTCATCTCAGAGGATGCCCATACTGTTTTATCCAGTTCACTTGTTGCATTGCTGCAGTAAGAGGCAAACAACAACAACAACAACAAATATAGCTGCAAGCAGCAATGAGCGGTTTCGAGAATAATGGCAGACTGGCAGACTGTGACAGAGTGGCAGACTGGCAGACTGGCAGACTTTGACAGAGTGGCAGACTGGCAGACTGTGACAGAGTGGCAGACTGGCAGACTGGCAGACTGTGACAGACTGTGGCAGACTGGCAGACTGGCAGACAGACAGACTGTGGCAGACTGGCAGACTGGCAGACAGACAGACAGTGACAGAGTGGCAGACTGGCAGACTGTGACAGACTGGCAGACTGTGACAGAGTGGCAGACAGACAAACAGACAGACTGTGACAGAGTGGCAGAGTGGCAGACTGGCAGACAGACAGACAGTGACACAGTGGCAGACTGGCAGACAGACAGACTGTGGCAGACTGGCAGACTGGCAGACAGACAGACAGTGACAGAGTGGCAGACTGGCAGACAGACAGACAGTGACAGAGTGGCAGACTGGCAGACAGACAGACAGTGACAGAGTGGCAGACTGGCAGACAGACAGACTGTGACAGAGTGACAGAGTGGCAGACTGGCAGACTGGCAGACAGACAGACAGACAGACAGACAGACAGTGACAGAGTGGCAGACTGGCAGACAGACAGACAGTGACAGAGTGGCAGACTGGCAGACAGACAGACAGACAGTGACAGAGAGAGAGAGAGAGAGAGGGAGAGGGAGAGGGAGAGGGAGAGAGAGAGAGAAGGGGAGAGAGACAGAGAGAGAGAGAGAGAGAGAGAGAGAGAGAGAGAGAGAGAGAGAGAGAGAGAAAAGAAAGAGAGAGAGAGAGAGAGAGAGAGGCAGTGAGAAAGAGAGGCAGTAAGAGAGAGAGCGAGAGAGAAGAAGTGAACATGCATTAATTAACAAAGTCATGATTTTTGTTCAGTAAATTATATTTGGACCGGTTAAATTGAGGTTTGAACCAGGGACCTATAGACTTGTGGGTAGACAGTGTAAAGGATAAGGATAATTCCAGGTCCGTTCATGAAAGTCCTTGCGGTCTTGTTTCCAATGAGGGCCTGTGAGCAATTAGGGGTTAAGAGTCTTGCTCAGGGACAAATTTCATTTCATCGACACATTTGCTGGCCTGGCCTGGAATCGTACCTGGGGCAACCAGGGCCTCTGGCTCCCTAGGTGGGCTCACTAACCACTCAGCTATGGCCACAGTACAGACTGAGCCATTGGATAGACAGAATTGGATTTCATATGTGGTAAGTTATCATACAGCATGGGTTGCTTATTATATACATACAAGCTCATAACGCGTCACATTGTAGATCGGCTGTATGTGGTTACTGTAGGTGTTGTATTAATAATTACATCTGCAAAGTAACAAGTAACTAAAGCTGTCATCTGCTGTAATTGCAGTAGAGTAGAGTAGTAAAGTAAAAGTACCTAAAAATTGTACTGTGCATGTGGCAGGTGTGATTGGTGATGAGTGAGAGGGGTGGATCCAATCCATGGGAATAGGGGGAATTCCAAATGATGATCACCTCAACGCATTGTTGGGGACAGGGATCGAACCAGCGACCTATGGATTCACAGGCTGCCTCTCTTCTCATTGAGCTAGAGATATGGCCTCCCTGATGGTGTCTGTTGACACTCTCACACTCTACTGGTGGAGCTATTGAATCGACAGCATCAGATAGTGAGAAAGGAGAATCCAACAACACAAAACAAAAGGGCAAATGAATTACGTCATACATTGAAAATAACTACTTTCAAGTATGCATTTCTCGTTATCTTTAACAATTGCACATGCATTGATACAGTCATGTTGTGTGCAATGCAATTGAGTTGAGGTCTGCATGAGGTGAGATTTGAACCAGCGACCCTGTGGTATCAAGGCAGATGATTAAGCCATTGGGCCAACAGACCCGAACTGATGAAAAAGGAGTTCACACACATGACACACTTTCACGCAAATTGCTCAGAAATGCTGGATTTAAATGTTTTTCAAACTGCTCAAAATTGCAGACAATCTAAGGGCGGAGCTTACTGGTCAAAGTGATAGATATGTTCCTCATTGATACAGTCATGTTTTGTGCAATGCAATTATAATGAAGTCTACCTGAGGTGGGATTCGAACCAGCAACCCTGTGGTTTCAAGGCAGATGATTAAGCTATCAAGCTATTGAACCTACACACCTGAGCTAGTGAAAAGGGAGTTCAAACACATGACACACTTTCACGCAAATTGCTCAGAAATCCTGGATTTAAATGTTTTTCAAACTGCTCAAAATTGCAGACAATCTAAGGGCAGAGCTTACTGGTCAAAGTGATACATGTGTTCCTCATGAGTCAAGGCACATGTGTAAGCAGGTTTAACGGCTGTCGGCCAAACGAGGCATGACTTTTGCCTGTTTAAAGTTTGCATTTTCAAAAAATTGCTATAGCGCCCCCCTTTGACCAATTGGAGTAAGATTGGTTTCAGTGATACTTGGAATGACCTTCTACAATATTGCAAAGTGTCAAACAAATGCGAGTCTGCATGTATGTTTTAGGGGCAGATGAATAATTGTCATAAAACTGCAATTTTCATTGGCTTATAAAAAGCTTAACGTTTTCACTTATGGAAAATCTGCTTGCTCACGTCTGTCGGCATTGGTCATTCATTGATACAGTCATGTTGTGTGCAATGCAATTGAGTTGAGGTCTGCATGAGGTGAGATTTGAACCGGCGACCCTCTGGTATCAAGGCAGATGATTAAGCCATTGGGCCAACAGACCCGAACTGATGAAAAGGGAGTTCACACACATGACACACTTTCACGCAAATTGCTCAGAAATAGTGGATTTAAATGTTTTTCAAACTGCTCAAAATTGCAGACAATCTAAGGGCGGAGTTTACTGGTTAACAATTGCACATGTATTCATTGATACAGTCATGTTGTGTGCAATGCAATTATAATGAATTCTACATGACGTGGGATTCGAACCAGGAACCCTGTGGTTTCAAGGCAGATGATTAAGCCATTGGGCCAACAGACCTGTACTAGTGAAAAGGGAGTTTACACACCTGACACACTTTCACGCAAATTGCTCAGAAATCCTTGGTTTAAATGTTTTTCAAACTGCTCAATATATTTCGGAATGGAAACTAGTGGAAAATAGTCGATCTACAAGCTCACAACGCGTTGCTATCTAAAAAGGTGTGAGATTGTAGATCGTCTATTTTCACAAGAAAATATGTCATACATAAAAAACAACTACTCTCAAAAGCATTTCGTGTTATTGTCTAAACATTGCACATGTCTGAATTAACAGGGTCATGTTTTGTACAATGCAATTTAAATGTGAACTGTAATAAGTGGGATTCGAACCAGGGACCTTTGGCACATGAGACTCACACATACTCGTGGAGCTATCCAATACACAGCCTTAGACAGTGAAAAGGGAGAATCCAACAAAACAAAACAAAAGCGCGAATGAAGTACGTCATACATTGAAAATAACTACTTTCAAGTATTAATTTCTCGTCATCTTTAACAATTGCACATGTATTCATTGATATAGTCATGTTGTGTGCAATGCAATTATAATTAAGACTACCTGAGGTGGGATTCGAACCGGCTACCCTATGGTTTCAAGGCAGATGATTAAGCGATCAAGCTATTGAACCAACACACCTGAACCTGTGAAAAAGGGCCTCAAACATGTATTTGACACAGTTTCATGCAAATTGCTCAGAAATCCTGGATTTAAATGTTTTTCAAACTGCTCAAAATTGCAGACAATCTAAGGGCAGAGCTTACTGGTCAAAGTGATACATGTGTTCCTCATGAGTCAAGGCACATGTGTAAGCAGGTTTAACGGCTGTCGGCCAAACGAGGCATGACTTTTGCCTGTTTAAAGTTTGCATTTTCAAAAAATTGCTATAGCGCCCCCCTTTGACCAATTGGAGTAAGATTGGTTTCAGTGATACTTGGAAGGACCCTCTACAATATTGCAAAGTGTCAAACAAATGTGAGTCTGCATGTATGTGTTAGGGGCAGATGAATAATTTAAAAAAAGCTGCAATTTTCATTGGCTTATAAAAGCTTAACGTTTTCACTTATGGAAAATCCGCTAAGTTACGTTTGTCGGCATTGGTCCAAAGTTCATGTGTATACAGTTTCGTACAGATTGCTCATAAATCCCAGGAGAAGTGATTTTTTTACTGCTTTTTACTGCTTTTCATAGAATTCGAAATGGTGGGAGATCTAAAGGTCAGAGGTCAAAAGTCAAACAGCGAAAGTTGTTAGGCATGAGGAGACGCATGTGTGTATCGAAGTTTCATGGCTGTAGGTCGAACAGGGCATGAGCTGTACCTGTTCAAAGTTGGCATGTTCAATTGAGTGCTACAGCGCCACCCTTTGGCCAATGGTTGTGAGTTTCGGGTTTTCGCCGTTTGGCATAGCCCTCTACCATATTGCCGAATTTCATAAGAAGTGACCAGGCGGTTAGGCCAGAACTGGCAAAAACGGCGGAAGAATAATAATAAATATAGCTGCAAGCAGCAATGAGCGGTTTCGAGAAAACTGGCAGAGTGGCAGACTGGCAGACTGGCAGACTGGCAGACTGTGACAGAGTGGCAGACTGGCAGACTGTGACAGAGTGGCAGACTGGCAGACTGGAAGACTGTGACAGAGTGGCAGACTGGCAGACTGGCAGACTGTGACAGACTGTGGCAGACTGGCAGACTGGCAGACACACAGACTGTGGCAGACTGGCAGACTGGCAGACAGACAGACAGACAGACAGACAGTGACAGAGTGGCAGACTGGCAGACTGGCAGACTGTGACAGACTGGCAGACTGGCAGACTGTGACAGAGTGGCAGACTGTGACAGAGTGGCAGACTGGCAGACTGGCAGACTGTGACAGAGTGGCAGACTGGCAGACTGTGACAGAGTGGCAGACTGGCAGACAGACAGACTGTGACAGAGTGGCAGACTGGCAGACAGACAGACAGACAGTGACAGAGTGGCAGACTGGCAGACTGTGACAGAGTGGCAGACTGGCAGACAGACAGACTGTGGCAGACTGGCAGACAGACAGACAGTGGCAGACTGGCAGACTGTGACAGAGTGGCAGACTGGCAGACTGGCAGACTGGCAGACTGTGACAGAGTGGCAGAGTGGCAGACTGGCAGACTGTGACAGAGTGGCAGACAGACAGACAGACTGTGACAGAGTGGCAGAGTGGCAGACTGGCAGACAGACAGACAGTGACAGAGTGGCAGACTGGCAGACTGGCAGACTGTGACAGAGTGGCAGACTGGCAGACTGGCAGACAGACAGACTGTGGCAGACTGGCAGACTGGCAGACAGACAGACAGACAGACAGTGACAGAGTGGCAGACTGGCAGACAGACAGACTGTGACAGAGTGGCAGACTGGCAGACTGGCAGGCAGACAGACAGACAGACAGACAGACAGACAGTGACAGAGTGGCAGACTGGCAGACTGGCAGACAGACAGACAGTGACAGAGTGGCAGACTGGCAGACAGACAGACTGTGACAGAGTGACAGAGTGGCAGACTGGCAGACAGACAGACAGTGACAGAGTGGCAGACTGGCAGACAGACAGACAGTGACAGAGTGGCAGACTGGCAGACAGACAGACAGACAGACAGACAGACAGTGACAGAGTGGCAGACTGGCAGACTGGCAGACAGACAGACAGTGACAGAGTGGCAGACTGGCAGACAGTGACAGAGTGGCAGACTGGCAGACAGACAGACAGTGACAGAGTGGCAGACTGGCAGACAGTGACAGAGTGGCAGATTGGCAGACAGACAGTGACAGAGTGAGAGAGAGGCAGACAGACAGACAGACAGACAGACAGACAGACAGGCTACCAGGAGTATGTTTGTAACAAAGTAAGAATTCCAAATAATGATCACCTCAATGCATTGTTGGGGACAGGGATCAAACCAGCGACCTATGGATTCACAGGCTGCCTCTCTTCTTATTGAACTAGAAATATAGCCTCCCTGATGGTGTCTGTTGATATCTATAGGTTTTTCAGTCCGTTATGAACCAAGCCTCTGTTTTGCTAACTACTCTAGATTACTGGTTGACAAATATTTAGCAATAAAGTTTGGTTTTGTGTTCTTGGAATGGAAAGTAGTGAAAATAGTTGATCTACAAGCTGACAATGTGTTGCTATCTGAAAAGTTGTGAGATTGTAGATTGGCTATTTTCACAAGAAAGTATGTTGTACATAAAAAAACAACTAATCTCAAAAAAGCATTTCATGTTATTGTTTAAAAGTTGCACATGTCTGAATTAACAGGGTCATGTTTTGTACAATGCAATTTAAATGTAAACTGTAATCAGTGGGATTTGAACCAGGGACCTTCGGCACATGAGGCTCACACTCTACTGGTGGAGTTATTGAATCCACAGGATCAGACAGTGAGAAAGGAGAATCTAACAAAACAAAACAAAAGGGCGAATGAAGTACGTCATGCATTAAAAATAACTACTTTCAAGTATACATTTCTCATTATTTTTAACAATTGCACATGCATTTATTGATACAGTCATGTTGTGTGCAATGCAATTATAAGTCTACATGAGGTGGGATTCGAACCGGCGACCCTGTGGTTTCAAGGCAGATGATTAAGCGATCAAGCTATTGAACCAACACACCTGAACCTGTGAAAAAGGGCCTCAAACATTTATTTGACACAGTTTCACGCAAATTGCTCAGAAATCCTTGGTTTAAAAGTTTTTCAAACTGCTCAATACATTTCGGAATGGAAACTAGTGAAAATAGTCGATCTACAAGCTCACAACGCGTTGCTATCTAAAAAGGTGTGAGATTGTAGATCAGCTATTTTCACAAGAAAGTATGTCATACATAAAAAGCAACTACTCTCAAAAGCAATTCATGGTATTGTTTAAAAATTGCACATGTCTGAATTAACAGGGTCATGTTTTGTATAATGCAATTTAAATGTAAACTGTGACAAGTGGGGTTTGAACCGTGGACCTTTGGCACATGAGACTAACACTGTATTGATCAAGCTATTCAATCCACAGCCTTGGTCAGTGAGAAGGGAGAATCCAACAAAACAAAACAAAACAAAAGAGGGAATGAAGTACATCATACATTGAAAATAACTACTCTCAATAAGCATTTCATTTAACAATTGCATGTTTATTCATTGATACAGTCATGTTGTGTGCAATGCAATTGAGTTGAGGTCTGCATGAGGTGAGATTTGAACCGGCGACCCTGTGGTATCAAGGCAGATGATTAAGCCATTGGGCCAACAGACCCGAACTGATGAAAAGGGAGTTCAAACACGTGACACACTTTCACGCAAATTGCTCAGAAATGCTGGATTTAAATGTTTTTCAAAATGCTCAAAATTGCAGACAATCTAAGGGCGGAGTTTACTGGTTAACAATTGCACATGCATTCATTGATACAGTCATGTTGTGTGCAATGCAATTATAATGAATTCTACATGACGTGGGATTCGCACCAGGAACCCTATGTTTTCAAGGCAGATGATTAAGCCATTGGGCCAACAGACCTGTACTAGTGAAAAGGGAGTTCACACACATGACACACTTTCACGCAAATTGCTCAGAAATCCTTGGTTTAAATGTTTTTCAAACTGCTCAATATATTTCGGAATGGAAACTAGTGGAAAATAGTCGATCTACAAGCTCACAACGCGTTGCTATCTAAAAAGGTGTGAGATTGTAGATCGGCTATTTTCACAAGAAAGTATGTCATACATAAAAAACAACTACTCTCAAAAGCATTTCGTGTTATTGTCTAAACATTGCACATGTCTGAATTAACAGGGTCATGTTTTGTACAATGCAATTTAAATGTGAACTGTAATAAGTGGGATTCGAACCAGGAACCTTCGGCACATAAGACTCACACTCTACTGGTGGAGCTATCTAATACAGAGCCTTAGACAGTGAAAAGGGAGAATCCAACAAAACAAAACAAAAGCGCGAATGAAGTACGTCAAACATTGAAAATAACTACTTTCAAGTATGCATTTCTCGTCATCTTTAACAATTGCACATGTATTCATTGATATAGTCATGTTGTGTGCAATGCAATTATAATGAAGTCTACCTGAGGTGGGATTCGAACCGGCTACCCTATGGTTTCAAGGCAGATGATTAAGCGATCAAGCTATTGAACCAACACACCTGAACCTGTGAAAAAGGGCCTCAAACATGTATTTGACACAGTTTCATGCAAATTGCTCAGAAATCCTGGATTTAAATGTTTTTCAAACTGCTCAAAATTGCAGACAATCTAAGGGCAGAGCTTACTGGTCAAAGTGATACATGTGTTCCTCATGAGTCAAGGCACATGTGTAAGCAGGTTTAACGGCTGTCGGCCAAACGAGGCATGGCTTTTGCCTGTTTAAAGTTTGCATTTTCAAAAAATTGCTATAGCGCCCCCCTTTGACCAATTGGAGTAAGATTGGTTTCAGTGATACTTGGAAGGACCCTCTACAATATTGCAAAGTGTCAAACAAATGTGAGTCTGCATGTATGTGTTAGGGGCAGATGAATAATTTAAAAAAAGCTGCAATTTTCATTGGCTTATAAAAGCTTAACGTTTTCACTTATGGAAAATCCGCTTGGTTACGTCTGTCGGCATTGGTCCAAAGTTCATGTGTATACAGTTTCGTACAGATTGCTCATAAATCCCAGGAGGAGTAGGCTTTTTACTGCTTTTTACTGCTTTTCATAGAATTCGAAATGGTGGGAGATCTAAAGGTCAGAGGTCAAAAGTCAAACAGTGAAAGTTGTTAGGCATGAGGAGACGCATGTGTGTATCGAAGTTTCATGGCTGTAGGTCGAACAGGGCATGAGCTGTACCTGTTCAAAGTTGGCATTTTCAATTGAGTGCTACAGCGCCACCCTTTGGCCAATGGTTGTGAGTTTCGGGTTTTCGCCGTTTGGCATAGCCCTCTACCATATTGCCGAATTTCATAAGAAGTGACCAGGCGGTTAGGCCAGAACTGGCAAAAACGGCGGAAGAATAATAATAATAGTGAAAGTGTAGAGATGTAATAGCTTTCGAAGCCTGATGGCTCTCGAAACCTAATGAAAGTGTAGAGATGTAATAGGGTTCGAAGCCTGATAGGCTCTCGAAACCTAATAATAGTGAAAGTGTAGAGATGTAATAGCTTTCGAAGCCTGATGGCTCTCGAAACCTAATTAAGTCTACCTGAGGTGGGATTCGAACCGGCTACCCTATGGTTTCAAGGCAGATGATTAAGCGATCAAGCTATTGAACCAACACACCTGAACCTGTGAAAAAGGGCCTCAAACATGTATTTGACACAGTTTCATGCAAATTGCTCAGAAATCCTGGATTTAAATGTTTTTCAAACTGCTCAAAATTGCAGACAATCTAAGGGCAGAGCTTACTGGTCAAAGTGATACATGTGTTCCTCATGAGTCAAGGCACATGTGTAAGCAGGTTTAACGGCTGTCGGCCAAACGAGGCATGACTTTTGCCTGTTTAAAGTTTGCATTTTCAAAAAATTGCTATAGCGCCCCCCTTTGACCAATTGGAGTAAGATTGGTTTCAGTGATACTTGGAAGGACCCTCTACAATATTGCAAAGTGTCAAACAAATGTGAGTCTGCATGTATGTGTTAGGGGCAGATGAATAATTTAAAAAAAGCTGCAATTTTCATTGGCTTATAAAAGCTTAACGTTTTCACTTATGGAAAATCCGCTAAGTTACGTTTGTCGGCATTGGTCCAAAGTTCATGTGTATACAGTTTCGTACAGATTGCTCATAAATCCCAGGAGGAGTAGGCTTTTTACTGCTTTTTACTGCTTTTCATAGAATTCGAAATGGTGGGAGATCTAAAGGTCAGAGGTCAAAAGTCAAACAGCGAAAGTTGTTAGGCATGAGGAGACGCATGTGTGTATCGAAGTTTCATGGCTGTAGGTCGAACAGGGCATGAGCTGTACCTGTTCAAAGTTGGCATGTTCAATTGAGTGCTACAGCGCCACCCTTTGGCCAATGGTTGTGAGTTTCGGGTTTTCGCCGTTTGGCATAGCCCTCTACCATATTGCCGAATTTCATAAGAAGTGACCAGGCGGTTAGGCCAGAACTGGCAAAACCGGCGGAAGAATAATAATAAATATAGCTGCAAGCAGCAATGAGCGGTTTCGAGAATAATGGCAGACTGGCAGACTGTGACAGAGTGGCAGACTGGCAGACTGGCAGACTTTGACAGAGTGGCAGACTGGCAGACTGTGACAGAGTGGCAGACTGGCAGACTGGCAGACTGTGACAGACTGTGGCAGACTGGCAGACTGGCAGACAGACAGACTGTGGCAGACTGGCAGACTGGCAGACAGACAGACAGTGACAGAGTGGCAGACTGGCAGACTGTGACAGACTGGCAGACTGGCAGACTGTGACAGAGTGGCAGACAGACAAACAGACAGACTGTGACAGAGTGGCAGAGTGGCAGACTGGCAGACAGACAGACAGACAGTGACAGAGTGGCAGACTGGCAGACAGACAGACTGTGGCAGACTGGCAGACTGGCAGACAGACAGACAGTGACAGAGTGGCAGACTGGCAGACAGACAGACAGTGACAGAGTGGCAGACTGGCAGACAGACAGACAGACAGACAGTGACAGAGTGGCAGACTGGCAGACAGACAGACTGTGACAGAGTGACAGAGTGGCAGACTGGCAGACTGGCAGACAGACAGACAGACAGACAGACAGTGACAGAGTGGCAGACTGGCAGACAGACAGACAGTGACAGAGTGGCAGACTGGCAGACAGACAGACAGTGACAGAGAGAGAGAGAGAGAGAGAGAGAGAGAGAGAGAGAGAGAGAGAGAGAGAGAGAGAGAGAGAGAAAAGAGAGAGAGAGGGAGAGAGAGAGAGAGGCAGTGAGAAAGAGAGGCAGTAAGAGAGAGAGCGAGAGAGAAGTGAACATGCATTAATTAACAAAGTCATGATTTTTGTTCAGTAAATTATATTTGGACCGGTTAAATTGAGGTTTGAACCAGGGACCTATAGACTTGTGGGTAGACAGTTTAAAGGATAAGGATAATTCCAGGTCCGTTCATGAAAGTCCTTGCGGTCTTGTTTCCAATGAGGGCCTGTGAGCAATTAGGGGTTAAGAGTCTAGCTCAGGGACAAATTTCATTTCATCGACGCATTTGCTGGCCTGGCCTGGAATCGTACCTGGGGCAACCAGGGCCTCTGGCTCCTTAGGTGGGCTCACTAACCACTCAGCTATGGCCACAGTACAGACTGAGCCATTGGATAGACAGAATTGGATTTCATATGTGGTAAGTTATCATACAGCATGGGTTGCTTATTATATACATACAAGCTCATAACGCGTCACATTGTAGATCGGCTGTATGTGGTTACTGTAGGTGTTGTATTAATAATTACATCTGCAAAGTAACAAGTAACTAAAGCTGTCATCTGCTGTAATTGTAGTAGAGTAGAGTAGTAAAGTAAAAGTACCTAAAAATTGTACTGTGCATGTGGCAGGTGTGATTGGTGATGAGTGAGAGGGGTGGATCCAATCCATGGGAATAGGGGGAATTCCAAATGATGATCACCTCAACGCATTGTTGGGGACAGGGATCGAACCAGCGACCTATGGATTCACAGGCTGCCTCTCTTCTCATTGAGCTAGAGATATGGCCTCCCTGATGGTGTCTGTTGATATCTATAGGTTTTTCCGTCCATTATGAACCAAGCCTCTATTTCGCTAACTACTGTAGATCACTGGTTCACAAAACATTTACCAATAAAGTTTTTTTTTTTGTCTCCTCGGACTGGAAACTAGTGAAAATAGTCGACCTACAAGCTCACAACGCGTTGCTATCTGAAAAGTTGTGAGATTGTAGATCGGCTATTTTCACAAGAAAGTATGTCATACATAAAAAACAACTACTCTCAAAAAAGCATTTCATGTTATTGTTTAAAAATTGCACATGTCTGAATTAACAGGGTCATGTTTTGTATAATGCAATATAAATGTAAACTGTAATCAGTGGGATTTGAACCAGGGACCTTCGGCACATGAGGCTCACACTCTACTGGTGGAGCTATTGAATTGACAGCATCAGATAGTGAGAAAGGAGAATCCAACAACACAAAACAAAAGGGCAAATGAATTACGTCATACATTGAAAATAACTACTTTCAAGTATGCATTTCTCGTTATCTTTAACAATTGCACATGCATTGATACAGTCATGTTGTGTGCAATGCAATTGAGTTGAGGTCTGCATGAGGTGAGATTTGAACCAGCGACCCTGTGGTATCAAGGCAGATGATTAAGCCATTGGGCCAACAGACCCGAACTGATGAAAAAGGAGTTCACACACATGACACACTTTCACGCAAATTGCTCAGAAATGCTGGATTTAAATGTTTTTCAAACTGCTCAAAATTGCAGACAATCTAAGGGCGGAGCTTACTGGTCAAAGTGATAGATATGTTCCTCATTGATACAGTCATGTTGTGTGCAATGCAATTATAATGAAGTCTACCTGAGGTGGGATTCGAACCAGCAACCCTGTGGTTTCAAGGCAGATGATTAAGCTATCAAGCTATTGAACCTACACACCTGAACCAGTGAAAAGGGAGTTCAAACACATGACACACTTTCACGCAAATTGCTCAGAAATCCTGGATTTAAATGTTTTTCAAACTGCTCAAAATTGCAGACAATCTAAGGGCAGAGCTTACTGGTCAAAGTGATACATGTGTTCCTCATGAGTCAAGGCACATGTGTAAGCAGGTTTAACGGCTGTCGGCCAAACGAGGCATGACTTTTGCCTGTTTAAAGTTTGCATTTTCAAAAAATTGCTATAGCGCCCCCCTTTGACCAATTGGAGTAAGATTGGTTTCAGTGATACTTGGAAGGACCCTCTACAATATTGCAAAGTGTCAAACAAATGTGAGTCTGCATGTATGTGTTAGGGGCAGATGAATAATTTAAAAAAAGCTGCAATTTTCATTGGCTTATAAAAGCTTAACGTTTTCACTTATGGAAAATCCGCTAAGTTACGTTTGTCGGCATTGGTCCAAAGTTCATGTGTATACAGTTTCGTACAGATTGCTCATAAATCCCAGGAGAAGTGATTTTTTTACTGCTTTTTACTGCTTTTCATAGAATTCGAAATGGTGGGAGATCTAAAGGTCAGAGGTCAAAAGTCAGAGTGTGAAAGTTGTTAGGCATGAGGAGACGCATGTGTGCATCGAAGTTTCATGGCTGTGGGTCAAACAGGGCATGAGTTGTACCTGTTCAAAGTTGGCATATTTCAATTGAGTGCTACAGCGCCACCCTTTGGCCAATGTTTGTGAGTTTCGGGTTTTCGCCGTTTGGCATAGCCCTCTACCATATTGCCGAATTTCATAAAAAGTGACCACGCGGTTAGGCCAGAACTGGCAAAACCGGCGGAAGAATAATAATAATGAAAGTGTAGAGATGTAATAGCTTTCGAAGCCTTACAGGCTCTCGAAACCTAATAATGAAAGCCAAGGAATGTAATAGGGTTCGAAGCCTTACAGGCTCTCGAAACCTAATAAATATAGCTGCAAGCAGCAATGAGCGGTTTCGAGAATAATGGCAGACTGGCAGACTGTGACAAGAGTGGCAGACTGGCAGACTGGCAGACTTTGACAGAGTGGCAGACTGGCAGACTGGCAGACTGGCAGACTGGCAGACTTTGACAGAGTGGCAGACTGGCAGACTGTGACAGAGTGGCAGACTGGCAGACTGGCAGACTGTGACAGAGTGGCAGACTGGCAGACTGGCAGACTGTGACAGACTGTGGCAGACTGGCAGACAGACAGACTGTGGCAGACTGGCAGACTGGCAGACAGACAGACAGACAGACAGTGACAGAGTGGCAGAGTGAGAGAGAGAGAGAGAGAGAGAGAGAGAGAGAGAGAGAGAGAGAGAGAGAGAGCAAAGTGCACATGTCTGAATTAACAGGGTCATGTTTTGCATAATGCAATTTAAATGTAAACTGTGACAAGTGGGGTTTGAGCCGTGGACCTTTGGCACATGAGACTAACACTGTATTGATCAAGCTATTCAATCCACAGCCTTGGTCAGTGAGAAGGGAGAATCCAACAAAACAAAACAAAACAAAAGAGGGAATGAAGTACATCATACATTGAAAACAAGTACTCTCAATAAGCGTTTCATTTAACAATTGCATGTTTATTCATTGATACAGTCATGTTGTGTGTAATGCAATTGAGTTGAGGTCTGCATGAGGTGAGATTTGAACCGGCGACGCTCTGGTATCAAGGCAGATGATTAAGCCATTGGGCCAACAGACCCGAACTGATGAAAAGGGAGTTCACACACATGACACACTTTCACGCAAATTGCTCAGAAATACTGGATTTAAATGTTTTTCAAACTGCTCAAAATTGCAGACAATGTAAGGGCGGAGTTTACTGGTTAACAATTGCACATGCATTCATTGATACAGTCATGTTGTGTGCAATGCAATTATAATGAATTCTACATGACGTGGGATTCGAACCAGGAACCCTGTGGTTTCAAGGCAGATGATTAAGCCATTGGGCCAACAGACCTGTACTAGTGAAAAGGGAGTTCACACACATGACACACTTTCACGCAAATTGCTCAGAAATCCTTGGTTTAAATGTTTTTCAAACTGCTCAATATATTTCGGAATGGAAACTAGTGGAAAATAGTCGATCTACAAGCTCACAACGCGTTGCTATCTAAAAAGGTGTGAGATTGTAGATCGGCTATTTTCACAAGAAAGTATGTCATACATAAAAAAAACTACTCTCAAAAGCATTTCGTGTTATTGTCTAAACATTGCACTTGTCTGAATTAACAGGGTCATGTTTTGTACAATGCAATTTAAATGTGAACTGTAATAAGTGGGATTCGAACCAGGGACCTTCGGCACATGAGACTCACACTCTACTGGTGGAGCTATCCAATACACAGCCTTAGACAGTGAAAAGGGAGAATCCAACAAAACAAAACAAAAGCGCGAATGAAGTACGTCATACATTGAAAAGAACTACTTTCAAGTATGCATTTCTCGTCATCTTTAACAATTGCACATGTATTCATTGGTATAGTCATGTTGTGTGCAATGCAATTATAATTAAGTCTACCTGAGGTGGGATTCGAACCGGCTACCCTATGGTTTCAAGGCAGATGATTAAGCGATCAAGCTATTGAACCAACACACCTGAACCTGTGAAAAAGGGCCTCAAACATGTATTTGACACAGTTTCATGCAAATTGCTCAGAAATCCTGGATTTAAATGTTTTTCAAACTGCTCAAAATTGCAGACAATCTAAGGGCAGAGCTTACTGGTCAAAGTGATACATGTGTTCCTCATGAGTCAAGGCACATGTGTAAGCAGGTTTAACGGCTGTCGGCCAAACGAGGCATGACTTTTGCCTGTTTAAAGTTTGCATTTTCAAAAAATTGCTATAGCGCCCCCCTTTGACCAATTGGAGTAAGATTGGTTTCAGTGATACTTGGAAGGACCCTCTACAATATTGCAAAGTGTCAAACAAATGTGAGTCTGCATGTATGTGTTAGGGGCAGATGAATAATTTAAAAAAAGCTGCAATTTTCATTGGCTTATAAAAGCTTAACGTTTTCACTTATGGAAAATCCGCTAAGTTACGTTTGTCGGCATTGGTCCAAAGTTCATGTGTATACAGTTTCGTACAGATTGCTCATAAATCCCAGGAGAAGTGATGTTTTTACTGCTTTTTACTGCTTTTCATAGAATTCGAATTGGTGGGAGATCTAAAGGTCAGAGGTCAAAAGTCAAACAGCGAAAGTTGTTAGGCATGAGGAGACGCATGTGTGTATCGAAGTTTCATGGCTGTAGGTCGAACAGGGCATGAGCTGTACCTGTTCAAAGTTGGCATGTTCAATTGAGTGCTACAGCGCCACCCTTTGGCCAATGGTTGTGAGTTTCGGGTTTTCGCCGTTTGGCATAGCCCTCTACCATATTGCCGAATTTCATAAGAAGTGACCAGGCGGTTAGGCCAGAACTGGCAAAAACGGCGGAAGAATAATAATAAATATAGCTGCAAGCAGCGATAATACGGGGCCAGTGAATAGAGAGAGAGAGAGACATGGAAACGGAATAGATTGAAGAGAGAGAGAGTGACATGGAAACAATAGATTGATGAGAGAGAGAGATGGAAACATAATGGTTTGATTGGACATCTCAACCTACTGCCATTAACAGGATTCGAACTCTCAACCTTCAGACTAATAGGCTGCAACACTACCTATAGTGCTATAGCTTTGTCCAGGCTGATATTGTCTGTTGAAGATCATAAACTCTTGCCTTCTTTCATGAACCAAGCCCCTGTTTCACTAACACTAAGATCACTCGTTCACAAGCCATTTACCAATGAAGAAATTGTACATCTCCTCAGAACCAAAACTAATGAAAGTAGCCGATCTACAAGCTCACAAACCATGAAAAGTTGTGAGATTGTAGATCAGCTATTTTCAGAATGAAGTATGTCATACGTAAAAAACATACTCTCAAATAAGCATTTCAGGTTATCTTTACCATTTGCACATGTATTCATTGATACAGTCATGTTGTTTGCAATTCAACTTAAATTAAGTCTACATCAAGTGAGGCTTGAACTGGCGACCTTGAGATTGTGAGGCATTCATTTAAGGGAGACGCCATTGGCCCAACAGACAAGTAACTGTGAAAAAGGAGATCACACAGATGATACAGTTTCACGCAAATAGCTGAAAAATCCTGGGTTTAAGTGTTTTTCAAACTGCTCAAAATTGCGGACAATCTAAGGGCGGAGCTTAATGGTCAAATCGATACGTGTGTTCCTCATGAGTCAAGGCACATGTGTAAGCAAGTTTCACGACGTTCGGCCAAACGAGGCATGACTTATGCCTGTTTAAAGTCTGCATTTTCAAAAAATTGCTATAGCGCCCCCTTTTGGCCAATTGGAGTAAGATTGGTTTCAGTGATCTACAAGCTCAGAAACATGTTGCTATCTGAAAAGTTTTGAGATTGTAGATCGGTTATTTTCACAATGAAGTTTGTCATACATTAAAAAAACATACTCTACAGTCATGTTGTTTGCAATTCAACTTAAATTAAGTCTGCATCAAGTGAGGCTTGAACTGGCGACCCTGAGATTGTGAGGCCTTCATTTAAGGGAGACGCCATTGGCCCAACAGATAAGTAACTGTGAAAAAGGAGATCACAGAGATGATACAGTTTCACGCAAATAGCTGAAAAATCCTGGGTTTAAGTGTTTTTCAAACTGCTCAAAATTGCGGACAATCTAAGGGCGGAGCTTACTGGTCAAAGAGATAGATGTGTTCCTCATGAGTCAAGGCACATGTGTAAGCAAGTTTCACGACTTTCGGCCAAACGAGGCATGACTTATGCCTGTTTAAAGTCTGCCTTTTCAAAAAATTGCTATAGCGCCCCCTTTTGGCCAATTGGAGTGAGATTGGTTTCAGTGATATTTGGAATGACCCTGTACATTTCTGCCAAGTTTCAAAGAAATGTGAGTCTGCATGTATGTTTTAGGCACAGATGAATAATTTTCATAAAACTGTAATAGTTAAAATCTATCTCCTCCTGGGATTTTTGAGCAATCTGCACGAAACATTTTACACATGAACTTTGGACCACTGCCTACAAAAATTTCCAACGGATTTTCCATAAGTGAAAAAATGCAGAAGTTAGGAGCCAATGACTGTTTTTCATATAATTCAAAATGGTGGGCGATCTAAAGGTCAGAGGTCAAAAGTCAGACCACGAAAGTTGTCGGGCATGAAGAGACGCATGTGTGTATCGAAGTTTCATGGTTGTAGGTCAAACAGGGCATGAGTTGTACCTGTTCAAAGTTGGCACTTTCAATTGAGTGCTATAGCGCCACCCTTTGACGAATGAGTGTGAGAATTATTTCTTGGTAGTTTTTCATGAGCATCTACCATATGGCCGAGTTTCGTAAAAAGCGTATGCACGGTTAAGCCAGAACTGGCAAAAACAAGTATTTTTCAAACTGCTCAAAATTGCGGAAAATCTAAGGGCGGAGCTTAATGGTCAAATCGATACGTGTGTTCCTCATGAGTCAAGGCACATGTGTAAGCAAGTTTCACGACTTTCGGCCAAACGAGGCATGACTTATGCCTGTTTAAAGTCTGCCTTTTAAAAAAATTGCTATAGCGCCCCCTTTTGGCCAATTGGAGTAAGATTGGTTTCAGTGATAATTGGAATGACCCTGTACATTTCTGCAAAGTTTCAAAGAAATGTGAGTCTGCATGTATGTTTTAGGCACAGATGAATAATTTTCATAAAACTGTAATAGTTAAAATCTATCTCCTCCTGGGATTTTTGAGCAATCTGCACGAAACGTTTCGTACTTGAACTTTGGACCACTTTCTACAAAAATTTCCAACGGATTTTCCATAAGTGAAAAAATGCAGAAGTTAGGAGCCAATGACTGTTTTTCATATAATTCAAAATGGTGGGAGATCTAAAGGTCAGAGGTCAAAAGTCAGAGTGTGAAAGTTGTTAAGCATGAGGAGACGCATATGTGTATCCAAGTTTCATGGCTGTAGGTCAAACAGGGCATGAATTGTACCTGGTCAAAGTTGGCATTTTCAATTGAGTGCTATAGCGCCACCTTTGGACGAAAGATTGTGAGAATTATTTTTTGATCGTTTTTCATGACCATCTACCATATGGCCGAGTTTCGTAAAAACCGACAGCGCGGTTCAGCCAGAACTGCGAAAAGTGGCAGAAGAAGAAGTGACAGAATAATGCGAATAACAATACGTGTCCAGAGCAGAGCTCTGGCCCCGTAATAATAATAATGAAAGTGTAGAGATGTAATAGGGTTCGAAGCCTTACAGGCTCTCGAAACCTAATAATAATGAAAGTGTAGAGATGTAATAGGGTTCGAAGCCTTACAGGCTCTCGAAACCTAACAAGCGTACAAAGTCAAGCAAGGTCTTTCCTAAGACAAGAATCCATGTCTTTTGTTCTCAGGTGGTTACATCATTGTCTCACTTTATCCAGTTTGTAACACACAGCAGCATTCGAGCAGATCTAGTTGTGAACAGTGATCGAGGAGCTGTGTCAGTGAATGCCGGGCCAACGGTGGCCTCCTTGTCGCTAACAAACAAACAGACAACAAACGGGATTCAGGAAGTCGGTTGTCTCTTAGCAAGTTTCCCATCAAAGCCGCATTTGGCGATTCCTTTGAGACAGTATTATCTCCAATATGGCATTATTAGGAGAGAGGACTGATATTGGTTGTTGTAATGCTCGTGTCTAATAGAGTTCAGATTGCTCGGCGCGTTTGTTCTCCACTCTCATAAAGGACAGAAACGGCCGTCTGCATGGCCACTGTGTTTATTTGTCTCTGTCGGTTTATTAGTTTGTGCGACGCTGCTGTGTTTGCCTCCAGCTTGCTTGACAGCTTGCATCCCGTGGGAACAGGCTGGCCTCGCTATTCCATCATCTAAAAGGCGGGCTAATGGACTGTCAATTTTCGAAGTTGTGGGCTCCACATACAGTGTACCCACACTTTTCATCTTTTGTATTATATTTAGGCTCTACCCAAATGCATCTATCAAGTATACTGTATATATGTAACTTGGTAGATGCAGACCTGAGAGTGAGAATAATTGCTGAGAATGTCAATGCATTTGTAAAAAAGAAAATGTGTACCTATTACCATAATTAACACATTAACAATCAATTCATAATTACTGATTAACCTGACTAACCAGACTAACCTGAACGTATCTTAATGCATGTACACTGGGGTGTTGTTGTTTAAACAGTAACAGTGTTATTACAGTAACTGTTATTATCTTAATCCTAATCATGTTGTAATTCTGCGTTCACACGGGAAGATCCAAAGATACAGTCTACCATTCATTTTCAATGGAAGCCAGCGACATAACGATACAAAGCAACATCCGACGTTTGTAGCTGCTAAGATACAAAGATACAGATTAAAGTTGAGCTGGGTTCAACTTCCAGATGCAAAGACACAAAACTACAAAGCTCCGATGACGCAGCGTTTGATGACGTCAACGACCGTGTTGAACAACACAGATACAAAGCGACAGAGCGACAGATATGCAGTGTATTTTTGTATCTTTGTATCTGCGTGTGAACGCAGCATAAGGGTCATGTATAGACGAATCAACAGAGTGCTCCCCTGGCACAATCAAGACTGTGGTGTCAGAATGCACACCGCAGCAGGAGTATGACACCGCTCAGTGGATTTGTCTATATACCTAGTATATACAGTACCTAGTCTTA
>NC_139959.1:22226534-22281455 GCF_963454915.1 Gymnoscopelus microlampas
TAAAAGACAAATGCTATGCTTCATTTTGTCTGGCAGAATTTCTCCAGCGTGGACTGTAGCCTACAAGCTCATATTAAATATTATAATGGAAAATATGAATAACCAGTCAGGGTGATATGTTGAACATTTATTCGGCAGATTCGGGCAGAGTAACAGCATACAGATCATATGGAACAGGCCTCCGGCAGCCCCTCGGGGCAAAAGCCCCCTGAGGTATCATATGGGACACAATTTATACCCAGAGATGCTCTCCCTAAATGGAGATAAATATAAACAGGCTATGCTAAGTGACAGTACCATATTAAAGAAGTTAGGAATGACCATGCACAGTATACAGTAGTCTCATTTAGGACAGATTATATGCTGACACAGAGAACAGTGTGGAAATTAGACATCGAACAGTTGTTGAATGACAGGAACAAGAGTTGTGACAAGAGCCCCGCATGGGAAGCTAGCACACAATGGTCTAAACACAATGAAGGATTCAGAACAAGTTGTCATTCTAAAAGATCTATTACAATATCAGCAAAGTCCCCCATTAACCTCGCTGTATCACCATCGTGTGCATCACTTGGGTAGCAAAAGAAACCCCCCCAAAAAACAACCTCAGATTCCAAGAACACCTTGATGTCTTAGAAAAGTGTCCCAGCCCCCCACCCCTCCCCGGGGACGCACTGATAAATTCAGTCAAAGTCACTTGTTTTTTTTTTGTCAAGGTCCCCTACAGTGGCCCTAATTTTAACCATGTGTTCCGCCCAGGTGTCAACGCGCCATGCTGTGTGGAGAATTAAAATAGAGTCGCCGTCGTTTGGGGAGAAGGCTTCATCCTAGATATCTCACCTCCAGCAGCTGTTGGCTGACCTGACCACACAGCACCACTGAAAAATACCCCGGAGCCACCGATCCACTGGATTATCTGCTCCCCTTATGAACTGTGTGAAAATGACTGTGGAGAGAGGAGAGAGAGACGTCGCTGGCGGAAGGACAGAGCAGAGCAGAGCAGAGGACTTTGCACGGCTGTTCTTCATCTCTAGATTACAGTACGCGCCAGCTCTAAGCTACTGTAGCATGCATTCATTCAGGGTTCCATTTGTAAAAAAAAAAAGAAAAAGAAGAGGGGGTATGTGACTTTCTTGAACACTTAAAGGGATAGTTCAGATTTTTTGAGTATTTTCTGTAGGAAATACTTACCATTAATGTAGTGGTTGCAAAGGTATTAATTGATTGCCCGAGTCCCGTGGTCAGAGTTATGGTCCGTTTCTGATAAATATGCATGTAGTTCCGGTAGATTAGTAGATTTGGTGGGGGCCGCTCATTAAAAATAAATAAATAAAAAAAACTAGCGTCATTTGTATTGTTGACCTATTTCTACCATATAGAGCAGGTTTCGTTAAATTTCGACCCCTCTGTCACATGGTACTATTTTTTGTGTCATATATTTTGTGCGTGAGTAGGCTGCCGCGGCGCAGTGATTCTGGACACAAACATTAGTACCATGTGACAGAGGGGTCGAAATTGAACGAAACCTGCTCTATATGGTAGAAATAGGTCAACAATACAAATGACGTTAGTTTTTTTTATTTATTTATTTTTAATGAGCGGCCCCCACCAAATCTACTAATCTACCGGAACTACTTCATATTTATCAGAAACGGACCATAACTCTGACCACGGGACTCGGACAATCAATTAATACCTTTGCAACCACTACATTAATGGTAAGTATTTCCTACAGAAAATACTCAAAAAATCTGAACTAACCCTTTAAGCCCTGCTTAAACACATTTTCGTATGACAATAGCCTTTTCCTTTTGCCTTTTTCTCCTTTGTACATATATAGAGGTTGGGGCCGCTGTGCGGCCCTTCCGCCTAGCCGCTGCACGGGGCTCCCGTCTAGTAGCCTGTAGACGTTCATTGCAACAGCGATGCGCGGAGGCGAAAACGAAAGCGAAACGTAACGTTGTGTTGACGGAGAGAGCATGGTCGAGTGACAGTTTGTATTGAAAGAGAGAGCATGAGGGCCCGTGCTCTTTACATTTCTGACCAATAAAGTATTCAGTCAATCAAAACAAAATAAAAAGCAAAAATAACCGATCTACAAGCCCACAAATCGTCTATTTCTGCTATTTAAAAATGTGATTATTATTTTGACAGTTTTATAGGACCCCCTCAAAAATCTCAAGGGCAATCCTTTCAATACATTCTGACCAATCCTCAATATTTAACCAAATAGGAATAATGCCTGAGTGTTTTAGTGAGTTTATTAGGTTTAACTGATGCATACTGTAATATCAGATAATCTTCCTGAGGTCCATAAACAACACGATGACAAATAAGACAATTACAGACAACCACTGAAATTAAAAACTGACAATATATATATATATATATATATATATATATATATATATATATATATATATATATATATATATATATATATATATATATATATATATATATATATCATTATCAAATTGTTATATTATCAAATTAAATATCAAACTTGAACTCTTCATATCCCAAAAGGAAAAGTGTGTGTATTTAATTCAGGCGGACCAGAACCAGGGATAAAACATAAACCATAGAAAAACTAAAAATAATGACCAGAGGGGGTATCAAAAGCAGAGTGGATATTTATTGTTTAAATTACGTGTCAGCCATCAAGTATACCGTATAAATGTTTTGTAATCGTTGAAAGCAGAATTGCTGGCAAACGAGTATAGGCATCCTTAATGTGATTACATTTATTCAATACAAATGTTTTAGTTTTGTCTTGACTCCCCCCAAAACCGTTACTTTTCAGGAAATGGACAAAAAAAAGAAAGAACCTGTGTTCAAATCAATCTAATAGTTATTATTTAAGCTTGTGTTAATACTTTTCATTGGTTAAATATTTACAAAACCTGCCGATTTTTTTCCCTCAACACCAAATCCCTTGGCGGAAAATAGACGTTCTACAACTGCACAATGTGTTATGCTCCAACGTTTTGTTCAGAATTTGTGAATTTTTGAAAAATTGCAGATCAATTGTAGAATCGCTATTTCCGCCAACTTTGTGCGACAATGTCATACAACGAAGTATAAAACAGGGCACTAAATGACAATGTATCTGCCTGACAGCAACAAAACAGTATATACAGTATATCGTTGCCGTCAGGCACAAACCTCTTATCTCCATATCTAACTATATAAATGGCGAGCAACTTCCGCACCCTCGGTGGTGACACCCCACAGCTCTGTTATCGGATAAACAACGCACCGCCAGACCACATGTCGCCTACTGACTCGCCACGGCGGCCGCACTGAATTTACGCCTCGCGTAGGGGACATCTCACTGTTCACTACACCTTTTCCACCGCGCAACATAATTAATTCTACTCACCAAATGTCGGACAAAACGGAAGGGGAGGCAGCTTCGTACCGTTTACCGTGCGCACGACCTCATCACCACAACACCAGGCAGCCGCTGCGGGGGTTTTTTCCTTTTTTTCCAAACTTTTTTTTTGGTCACCATTTTCTCCAGGCACCATTTCTGGTGTAACGTCGGGTGTTTCTTTTCACCAGCCAATCACCTTTCACGTTGCCACGTCCGTTGCCACGTCGCGCTGACGTACGCTAAACAAGCGCTGCCGTGCGCACAATGCAAACGAGCCCAAAGGCGCGCAAAAATAAGCCGACCATTGCTTACACACAAAGTCAGACCTGGCAACGCAGCCTACGCCAATCATGTGTGAGAGATCTACAAGCTATGGGGCAGAGACACCACCGTATCTTAGCAACAACTACAGCGCTCACTCTCATTGGTCGTGTCACGCTAAGAGCAGTCTCCAGACAATGGCATCGCAGACAGCTTGCTGTTACTGCTGTAGCCATCACAGGCAGTTGCAGCACGACGGACAGGGCGCTGTGATAGCTGCCATGTCGCTAACGCTAACCTGGTTGTCATGCCTGCAGCGGCTGTGCAATCACTTTGTCAACAATGCACGTTCGTGTGGTGAATGTCTATATTGCTGCTCAGTTCGTCCATTGTAGATGGTGTATGTTTGTGTGTGTCTTCTGGAGAACTATGTAGCCCCCCCCCCCAAATACACGTACTCACAACAACACCAGGCGGCCGCCATCTTGCAGAAAGGGCTGCCATTCGCCAGCTTTCAGAAAAACAAGCAACCACCTTCATATTTTCTTTTTTTTTTTTTTTTTTTTTCCTTTTGGAAATTTTCATCCCACGATTTCCGCGCGGACCACCAGGGGGTCCGCGGACCCCCTGGTGGTCCGCGAAACATACAAAATATAATTTCTTCTACTTATTTTTCATCATTTTGTACTTTTACATTACACTTTCTTACAATTTTTTTTTTTTTTTCCCTTTTTGCAAATGTTACTTAGACAATTTGTCTACCCCCATATACACACGCCCACGTGGGCCCCGTGCGCGTACATGCCTCTAACAGCCATAATCCCCATCTATACTGCCCACTCTGTGCTGCAGCTACACGGATACAGACACAGGGACACGGAGGGACCAACAAAGCAAAGCCCCATGCGCGGCTGGGGTTGAGGGGGGCGTAGCCCCCCGAAACTCTAGTTCTATTATATATGTTTTTTCGTAAATTAACGGCCCTACTTGATCATACTACAGCGTCGCACAAAAGCATCAAAAGTAGCAGATCTACAAGCTCGAAACGCTCGCATCTATCGATCTGCTACTTTTCCTATTTTTTTTTTTTATTTGAATCCTGAAAAGTAACATTTTTGGACATATGCAGTTTCCAGCCAACAGAGGATATTCAATGGCTGTTCTCCATGACATCAGACTAAAAACAAGCCCAGACTGAGACCTATACAGCCCAGTATTGACCATGCACTTACCCCCTCCCCTCATGGTCATGAGTGGTGATCAATGCAGGTATTGACCCAAACACTGCACGTATTGATCAGTGACAGTGGTCTCCCACCACCACACAGAAAGGCTTTTACTAGAAATCCAGTGGGATTCTTCTGTATACGTGTTATATCTTCGTTGTCGGGCAGAAACCTTGTATGTCTATACATCTTTCAGTGTTTTTCATGTTTTGTTGCCCTTTTAAAAAACATATATAGTTGAGTCAATATCACCATAAGGTACATTTGGGTGTCCTCACCACAATCACTCAAATATCATGAAAATGTAACAAAATAATGAAACTCTGAGGTCTTATTATGAATGGCCAAACATTTACACACTTATCAGTACAATGATGAGTCTCTGGAAATGTGTTTCCTTCATTTTATACAGATCTGTAACATTGGATGTATATGGTTTTGGCATGTCCCACACACCACTCTGCTAACTACAGTGTGTCTAATAAGTGGTTAATTTTTTGATTTTTCTTTTTCTTTTTACATAGTTTGATTGTCCACAACACCTTATTTGATAAAACAAGTCATTTTGATCTTAAATCATATGATATATATATATCTGTTTTTATAATCATATTGAACATTTTTTGTGTGTCCCTGACATTGCTGTCCACCCTGTCATTTGGGGGTAAACTGGCCCTTTAAGAAACTTACTTAAGTTTAAGTTCCCTTGTTGTCTTCTTCCTGTCTTACTTCAATGGAGGCTGAAGCTGTGGCAAGTTGCCAGTAAATATTTACACTTATATATATTGTATTTTTCATAGTTTATGTGTGTAGTTGTATGTTGTCAAGCTTAGCATGTCCACTCTGTCATACTGAAATATCAATGAATATAAAAACTTTTCTGAAATTTGAAATATATCTGTTAAAAAGTATAGTCACCTTGCTAACTGAGCTAAGTTGCTAACAGAAGGTCCAGCATGTGCCAATTAAATCCTAAAACTGACCCAACGTCCACCCTGTTTTCGTCCAACCATTGCCCATGGACATATTTTACTGTTGACATATATTACAGTTAATTCATAAAAAGTGTGACATGCATTTCTAACTGTACAACATCCACTTAATACAATGAGTAAAAAGTTAAATGGAAAATCACAGTTAAAAAAAAAAAAAAAAGCTAAGTCCCAAATGTACCTTATGGTGATATTGACTCAGTTGTGCCTTTATTCAGAGAGTATAGAGTGTGACAGGAAACAGGGAGGCAAAAACACACGCAAACGAAAGGCTGTCGGGCTCGGGAATTGAGCACTCTAGGGATAGCTCACCCAAAAAAAAAGAAAAATCTATCGATTAGTCACCCCATGGAGACTTGAATTCATGAATATTTTTTTGTTTTTGTCATCAAATTAGGAATGTGACAAAAAAATCCATGAATTCAAGTCTCCATGGGGTGACTAAACGATGAACTATACGGTGAACTATCCCTTTAACTGCTAGGTCATCGGCCCCCACCAAATGTTTCATGTAACACCTCATACAGTGAATTAAAAATAATATATATGAAATGGATAGTTTGAGGTGCAGAAAGCTTATAGTAGGAACATTGGCTATGCAAAATACCTGCAAGGAACACGTTGCAAAAAAAAAGAAAAAAAGAAAATCACTAGTGGATGGCATGGTTTGAAAGTGTTACCTATAGCTACAAGGCCTCGCAGCGTGCCAACGACACCTCGCTATTCTATAGTGCTGGCAAATTATTTCCCTTGGAAACAGCACTTTTGCGACAGTGACAAGTCCCGCTTTCGCCCCACATCTTTCCTTCTTTGAGGCATTAATAGGGTAATCTCAGTGCTTGGGTGACTAATGAATACTTTCAAGGCCCCATTTTTCAAACGGTACGGATTCCTTTGGAGACCGGGACACACGAGAGTTTGCTCAGTGATTCTACCGGGCCGATGTGTCTCGCTGCCTGTGATAAAGTGTGGAGTCTGGCATTTTTTACCTGGGTGAACTATATAGGTTCTGTACATTTTGCCTCCGGGGAGCGGTCCCCTGGTCAGTTGCACTGATGATCGGGATCACAGGACATTCTGAATGATCTGGATCATTTGCTACAATTACCTAACCTGCATCTACCTGGATTCAATATCAAGAGATGCATTTTGAAATGATAAATGAAGCTCACGTTCAAAGTGGTTGTTATGGGGGGGGGGGGGGGGGGATTGCACGTGCCGGTAAGCAGAAGGACATTTAAGGACACTGATTCAACAAGCAAAACATATTTGTTTTATATTACCTGCCTTTGACTTTGCATGCAGGTGTTTTCAAAAGCGATTTGCAGTACAAAATGTGAAGGAAATTGAAACTGGCATTAGTTAACTTTTCTACTCCTTTAGAAGAAAATAGTCTTTCGTCCTCGGCTCAGATGGAGGAAGTGATATTTTCCTCAAGCAGCTCTATTTGGAGATGATAAAACTGTCACAGATTTCACATAAAGCAAAGTGCGCTATATTGTCATTCCACGTTCTCCCATGACTAAAATAACCGCTGTTGACAATGACTTCATTTCACCTCTGTGAATACACTATCCTTAGGCTTAGGGTTTTAACTTACTTACTGACTGACTTCTTCATTATTACGGTGTGATTCGCACCATGTCAGCATGATTTAAGGTTATTTATTGTTGCCTGCATGGAGAAGTGTGACTAGCCTACACTTTTGGGAACAAAGGCAACGTGATTGAGAGGTGATGACAAAATGTGTGAGGCCTTGTTGGTAACATATTGATCAAGGTTATGTGATTGTGATGCACAGGGATTCAATCTGATGTGTATTCAAACACTCTGAAAGTTTTCCAACCCAAAATGGACAGAAAATAATTATGTTATGGGAAAAAAGTATATAACACAGAAACACAACCTATGCTCTTTGGATATTCTGCTGTCTCATCAGCCGACTTTGTGCTCTACGTACGTATATGAAATGAAGATGAACCAATACATTTAAATGGAAGTATAAATGTAAACTGGGGCTGTGCTTGAGTAAGAAATTACCTTGTCAGCTAATTGTTTTGATCGACAAAAATGTAAGAATAATAGTAATCTAATCTGTAAAATAGTAAAAATATACAGAGAGACCAACCTTTTCAGTTGTACGATTAGAATCAGGTGTGAGATTAGAATTTTGAGAATGTCGAATTGAAACATGTAGGGCATTTCTTCCTCGGCCTAGTGGGATGTGCGTGCAAAACGGGCCACTCCTGCAAACTTTGGAAGACAATCTTAGCCAATCAGGATGGAATATGAAAAATCTGACAAATCTGTCTTGATCACATGACTATAGAGATAATGTGTATCGATTGGAGTAATGTTTGGACAAAAACAATGTGTTTCGCAAAAAAGTGGCTATTGTCATTCCACGTTCTGTCATTCAACATGAAACGGTTTATTATAGCGCCACCATGAGGCCGATTGGAAAAATGTGGCATTTCTTTCTTGGCCTAGTGGGGGTGTGCATGCAAGTTTCACGTCAATCGGACGTTGAAAACTTAGTCTCAGCCACGCCTTTGCCCTGCCGGAGACAAAAATGCAGGGTACTGGCCATTGATTTTTTTTTTAGAGGGACAGATCCTAGATCTTAAATTCTTATGGGGACGAAATCTCCAAAACTTGCATCTGAAGACATGTTAACAAGATGTGCTTTTCAAGAAATAACCCAGCATGGACAAAAGCATAAAAAGGACTAATCAATTAACCAACCCTAGGAGTTTGGTGGACCTGAGCAAAATTCTGAAAATGATCCCAGCGGATCTACTAAATCACACGCACACACACACGCACGCACGCACGCACGCACGCACGCACGCACGCACGCACGCACGCACACACACACACACACACACACACACGCACTACTATAGAGAAAAAAAAGGATGGCGACCAGACATGATATAATGAGATCATTCTCACCTGTTACCATTAGAGATATATTTAACTTCATTTGAGATACCTGTCACAGTCACAGTAAGTGTTCAGGCTAATGGCAACGTTTGTGAACATCCAGGTACCTTTGTTGAACAGATATGATCATACTACTTGATTTAATTGCCCTTTCTTCCTGCTCATAAACCAGAAGAGTATGTCCAACGAAACATGGCAGAGATGGCTGAACAGGAGCAGACGTCACAGGAAGAAAGAAAGGCCAAGCTTTCAGTGTGTTCACAGGTTTCTTAATTAGCCGGAACAATTTCATTTTGAGAGGCACCTTAGTACCACCGAGCAGTAGTAGGGTTCTCAGTCCCCGGCTTCTCTGGTGCGTGTGCGTGTGTGTGCACGTGCACATGCACACGTGAGAATGGCAGTACGCAGGTGAAGCGTCACGGTGAACACTAATGTTGTTTATAAAACATCTCAACAACCACACCCGTTGTAACTACCATCATTAATGTAGGTGCAGATTTGAGATGCATTATGTGCTTGATCACGATCATCAAGCTTGCATACAAGAAGGTACTACTCACCGGTAGAATCTACCAACAGCCGACGCTACCTGACGGCCCCTCCCGTGAACAGCTACCGGGAAGAGAGGCAATAGACCCTGTAGCCTTGATACAAGACTGTCATATTCTATGATCGATGACCGTCTTGATCCAAGGCTATAGACCCGGCGGCCATTCAGCATACCGCAGTGAAATACATATTTACTGTCAATACTTATATTTGTTAATTACGTTTCCCCAATATATATATTACGCATTCAAAAATGTCAAATGTATGTAGGCTATGTTAAGTGTTTGAAGTTTTCTCATGACAATAAAAATAAAGCTCCTTTGAATTGAATTGTGACGTGCGGCTGTGCGTGAACAGGGATGAATGGGCGTGCGCAGCCGTTCTCACCGGCCTCGCACGGACAACCCAGCCGTGCACATGAAAAAAAAAGCGTTGAAATGCATTGACCTGACAGCCGCTGTGACATCATTTGAAAGGTCTTGACCTATACAGTCAGTAACATAGAGTAAGTGTCAATGTTGTGGGTGGTTCATGTAGGTTGCACTTTGAATCTTGACCCTGAGACACCTTTGAAGCCTTACAGGTCAGTAAGTTACAGACATGAGGTCAGCTGATTTGGAAAGCTATACTGTAATACCTCTGTCACTAATATATATAATAATAATTTCACCCTCTTTCTCTCTCTCTCTCTCTCTCTCTCTCTCTGCATTTATATAAACAGTTACAATATTGCCAAATAGAACTCTCTATACTGACTATACATACCTCTGTCTGTCTGTCTGTCTGTCTGTCTGTCTGTCTGTCTGTCTGTCTGTCTGTCTGTCTGTCTGTCTGTCTGTCTGTCTGTCTGTCTGTCTGTCTGTCTGTCTGTCTGTCTGTCTGTCTGTCTGTCTGTCTGTCTGTCTGTCTGTCTGTCTGTCTGTCTGTCCGTCCGTCCGTCCGTCCGTCCGTCCGTCCGTCCGTCCGTCCGTCCGTCCGTCCGTCCGTCCGTCCGTCCGTCCGTCCGTCCGTCCGTCCGTCCGTCCGTCCGTCCGTCCGTCCGTCCGTCCGTCCGTCCGTCCGTCCGTCCGTCAAAAAATACATTATTTAAATGATGGTAGTTTTTGTGTTTGCTTTGGTTTGTCTGCCTTGTAATTCTACCGAATATACACTGCTTCATTATTTAGTTCAAGCAGAGCCTATACAGTATGTAAAACATATATCTGGGAAAAAAGAAGATCCAATTAATATCCTATTCTTTTATTAAAACCTGCAGTTTTAATCTTTGGTGACAACCTGAATCTTTGGTCTTTGATGTTACTGACAGCATGTTCAGGTACTAGTGTAATCTAGGGGTACACTGAGGTCGAGACCCAACAGAGTTGATGTGTCACTGGTGGAAAGTAACAAAGTACATATACTCAGGTACTCAAGTTCAAATTTGAGGTGCTTTTACTGTACCTGAGTGTTTTTTTTTATACTTTATACTTCAATACATAAAAAAAGAAATAAAAAGCGTATTTAATTCCCCGAACAATCAGGCACATGAACAAACTGGCAAGAACTAGAATGAACCAGGAAAGGGAAATGCTAACACCCCCATCACTCACTCTCCCCTCTCCTGTCCTTTTCTTGCACTCTAATATTGTTGTTCTCTTTTTTTGTTTTGCCTTTTTTTGCACTAGCTCTCTTTCTTTAAAAATATATTTGGTAACACTTTCTATGAAGGTCGCCTCTATACGGTTTTATTATTATTATTGTTAATATTATTACCTATGCTACTGCATTGTCTGAAGGAAGCCAAACAAAAATACGTTTTACCCTTATGTACCTGTACACAAGATGTAACAATAAAGCACAACCTTGAACCTTGAGGCAAATATTTTCCTTGTATAGCCTACTTGTAACAGAGTATTGTGATATGTTGTAGCCAGTTGATGTTTGTTATGTTGTATAAGATGTGTGGATATTGCTGTTGCTACTCCACCTGCACCCTATAATAGGGGTCTTCAACAGGGGGTCCTCAGAGTTACTACAGGGGTTCCGCCAAATTGTTGTGTGATGGAAGGAACTTTATGTGTTTTTTACATTAATAACATGCTATTAGCTATTCTGGGGGGAACATTCGACAGCAATTTAACTCTAACTACTAACTAATTTAAAAAGCTGAAATATGGAGAGGTTTCTGCCTGACAGCAACAATTAATCAACTATGAGGGGAAACTAAATAATAGTGGCTAAATCTCAAGTTATAGCTACCAGGTACGTTTTGTGGTGATTTTTTTAAATGACAACTTTGGTAACACAGTTGCTGCATTGCCTTGAGCATTGTGCAGAAGCAGGACACCATTCAATGTAATAAATAAAAGAGCAAGCACACGTCGTCAAAATAAGACACTGAGGCTTGCCTTGCAGCAGGCTACCTACAAATAACAACAAACTTTGAAATTTGTCACCTATCTATCAGCTTTACATATGTGTCTTAAAAGGTGTAGATATATTTATCATAACATTTTAAGTTATAAATTACAGGTTGTATAATTGGTTCTATATGAAATGTGTTTTGCATCATACGCGCCTATATTATCCAGAATCTCAACACGTTTATTTTTTTGTATAGCATTGAGTTACTAAGTCTCAGTTTGTCTCGATCGCGGGAGCAGTCCAGCTGCTTAAAACACACACCGGTATATCCTCCAGAGAAGTGATGTGACACCCACTTATATTGTTAGGTTTTCCTGCCACAGTAAATTGGCCTGTTAGGAGCAGTGAAGTTTTGTGGGTTCAACTCTCCCTTTCTTCACACTTAACGTAATTGCCTTCTTATGTCAAGACAAAAAAAATGTATAAAACCTATAATACACAAAACACTGAGAATGGATATAGCAGCGCTCAGGTGACACAGTGACAAAGTGCCTGCCCACCACCGCGGAGGCTGGGGGTTCGAATCAACCGCGGTTGCAGCCGCTTTGTCGAGCGTCTATGCGAACACAATTTGCCCATGTTCGGGGGGGGGGAAGCCGGGTGGGGAGGGTGACATTTGTCACTGCACGTACTACTATACGGGCTGGGGTGGCACCTGTCAACAGGGGGTGTTGGGACGAAGGCTCTACGTCCTCCCGATGGAGCCTCCTCGCTGGCAGGTGAGCCAGTAGGATCCAACAGCAGTGACAACACACATAAATGTGTGTGTGGGGAGGAATCAATTGCTGTTTGTTTCCTATGCCGTACTCTTTGCTACAATGTAAATCAACCTGAGTATACACTGGCATTGCTGAACTGTGCTGTTCATTGGGTCAAATAGCTGTCTGCTCAGGCACAGCGTCAACAGTGCTGATATATTGTTTAACGAAACAAATGCAGGCCAAATACAACATCAAACGGCCGTGCCAAAAAAACAACAACCCTGGAACAGCATTTTGTTAATATGATCTCCAAGTTGACCAGGGCCAAGGTCCTTGAATAGCTGGTGGGTCAACTTTCATAATAACTCAAAACCCTGCATACTCCGATCATTGTTTGTTCAGTTCAATTCAAGAATGAACTTCGCTTCATTATTTCAGATACTTTGACAGCTTTGAACCGCAAGAGAAACAATGTTTCGCTCGTTTTAAACGTGTCCAGCAGGCAGCCACTTAAATCCATCAAAGAGTTCAAGGGTGAAGGCCATCTTTGTCAAATTACTGTCACTCAGAGTGGATTTTGTACCGACAGTAATTAAATAGTCCAACAGCTTTCTCCGATATCATTTCCTTGTTAGAGGCAGCTCTAATTACGCGCATATTGGATATCACTGTTTAGTTTCTATGCTTTTTTTTAAAGTGAATGTCAGCACTAACAAGAAAGGAAATAGTGTATGTGATTTAAAATAGAATTGATTCTGTTTTATTATATGCCTTTGGAAAAAAACAAAAATAAACACCTGATCTTTTAAGCGGTTTTCCGAAAATCGACACTCACAGCTTGAGCTATTATAAACCACTGTGAGGGAAAACTAGCTGCTTGACTCCTCTCTGTGTCATGCACATATCAATAATAATGATAAAAAGGTGTCATAATCAAAAGCAGGCATTTGTTTTCACATCCAACACACTAACATGACCCTGTGTTCTTGTTATTCCCCATTACTGTTTCTCTTGTCGAAAGGGAGGCCCACACTTTTATTTTTTTATATTTTTTGACAGATATTGATATTTCCATTAGATGCTTCCGCTGCTTTTCCGTAAACCAGGCGAGATGGGGGGGGGGGGGGGGGGGGTGTTGAATTAGCATTATTGCGGCTCATTTCACCTTCAAAGAGGCGGGCAGAGTGCGTGCAGCGCTACCTTTGATGCTTTCACAGGTATACAGCGTGTAATGGATATATAAGAATAAAGGGGTGACATGCCGAAGGGGGGATCAAATAATAGCCTCACGCTGCGCGCTAACTACAAATGAGGGGCAACATGGGCATCCATGCCATCATTAGCCGGCGTTGCAGCATCTTCTCTGTTCAGAGAACAAAAAGAGCTTCTGGCACGCCGGCGCACGCCACGCGGCGCTCACTCCCCCGCATGGCGTCCCCCACAGCTTCAATAACAAGGGCTGAGTGACGGTTCGTGCCCCATCGTACGCCGGTATCGCGTGCCGGGAAATAGCAGATCTACGAGCTCACGCGTTGTGAGCTTGTACATCTGCACACCGTCATACGACGGCACATACTGTACATTGGGGCTAAAGGATGGGATAATCAGTCATAGTGGGCCTACCGTGGCTTCAGCTCCACAAATGGGAATATATCAGCAAACACACTGGCAAACGGCCAGACATTTACTGGACGGTGAAAACACAAACGTGGCTAAAAGTCCCGTGGCCTGGGGGCTCTTGACGGGCCGGGCTGCCTCTGGGGCTTGGAAAGTGTTGGAAGGGCCCCGGCAGCTGGGTTTTCACACCCAGTTTCAGTATGGGAGAAGTGAATTAATGGCACAGGCACCGGCACGTGCACCCCAACACTTTATATTTATAATTTTACTCGCACGCACGCACAGTCGCACACACACATGAGCGCGCGCACATACACACACAGTATACTGTATATAGATAGATAATTAATAATAATAATAATAATAATTAGTAAGACCTGTCAAGGAAGTAAGGAAGAGGCCCAATTTCTTTCCAATATGGCTGCTCAGTGCTGTGCATAGAGCCTATTATTGTGCTTGGTGGAGTGCCTGGTGAAGCCGGACGCACCATGGAGTGCCCCCCGAGTGCCCCTGTACAGCATTGTTCTGCTTCTGTAGTGTCTACCAGAAGAATGACTGGCTGAGTTGTGTTTTCTGGAGGCAGCGATTGTTGATGTTATTGTCAGGTAGTTTTGTCCCTATAATTTGTTGGTATTGACTACCCGGGACAGTGATTTGTGCATAAAGTCAACTCTATTTTCTATTTTTATTTGTATTTTTCTTATTACATCCAGTATTGTCATTATTTATCTTGTTATACTGTAGCCTACTGTTATTGTTAGCACAGTCTTTGCAGAATATGCCACACCAACATTTCACCGCTTGTACCTGTATGAGCGTTACGGCCAGCCATGTTTTATTTTGTATAAATATTTGGTTGTGATATTAATTGTATTACGTTGTGCTGTTTCTGAGGTGGAGGGTTGGGGAGAGATGGAGACTGGAGCCTGTTAATTGCCAAAGTGACAGACACCTGCCTGGGGCAAATTCATGAGCCTGTTGATCACTGGAGACTGCCAGCTGCTGTGGGGAATTAGTTCTCTCCACAGATTGGTCGGCTTTGATGAGCTGCAGTATGCAGTGGATTGACTGAAGGCTGCTCATCATCTACTATAAAGTCTCCACGTGGACATATCAGTGGAGAATGTCTTCCTCCGACCTCTCATTCAGACCAAACCTTTTGTATCTTCGTCACCAAACCTTCTTCGTTCCTTCGCTTGTCTTTGAGAGACTTTAGGAGAGACTGTGTTCCATAACCAGCCTCTGGAAAAAAAGACTGTTGCTCTATGACCAACTTTGACACCTCTGATTCCTCAGTTATGTTTTGATTGGGCTTAAGTTCTGTGAGTTTAAGTTAATTGTTTTGTTTATATTAGGATGTAGTTGGGATTATGTTAGTTAGATTAGATGTTCCTTTGTATGTATTTATTGACTATCATGTTTGTAATTATTCCTATGTTTGTTTTTTCATAAATATATGTTCAGTTTTAAATTCAGTTTTCCTTCTCGTTCAGGTTACAGCCTTTATAAGGGTTGTAACAATGAGGGAATGACAAATGAAAAACCCTTGATCCTTAATCTCTTAAAGTGCACCAGAAGCTGTCGAGGGAGCTGTTGTCTCTTTAGTCTAATTAAAAAGCATACAGTCGTCCACTGTTTTGACCTTTTCTGCAAGGGATGAGGTGTTGACAGCTCATGAGAGGTTTTTAGTAACTTGCTTGCTTGAGTGCAAAGAATAGCTCATGTCTGCAGGCTCAGCCCAATGACAGCGGTGTCATCTGCAAACTTGATGATGGTGGCTATGGATGAGCACACAGTCCTATAGGTCAAAAGGGAGTAGTTCATTGAGCTCAACACGAAGCCTTGTGAACAATAAAAGCCTCAATTTTACTCAGAGTGTACAAATGGACCCAAAAAGAGTATTTTTCTGTGTGTTGCTCCAATGCACAAGTGTGTGTGTGCCTAACCTGATGGTGTGTCAGAACAGTCTGTATGTCTAAATTACTGACAATGTTTGAGCGATAATACAGGGCCAGAGAGAGAGAGAGAGCGAGCGAGCGAGCGAGCGAGAGAGAGAGAGAGAGAGAGAGAGAGAGAGAGACATGGAAACTGGAGAGAGAGAGAGAGAGACATGGAAACTGGAGAGAGAGAGAGAGAGAGAGAGAGAGAGAGAGAGAGAGAGAGAGAGAGAGAGAGAGAGAGAGAGAGAACGGAATAGATTGGAGAGAAAGAGAGGGAGAGAGACAGACATGGAAACGGAATAGATTGGAGAGAGAGAGAGAGAGAGAGAGACATGGAAACGGAATAGATTGAAGAGAGACATGGAAACGGAATAGATTGATGAGAGAGAGAGATGGAAACAGAATGGATTGATTGGACATCTCAACCTATTGCCATTAACAGGAATCTAACTCTCAACCTTCGGACTAATAGGCTGCAACACTAGCTATAGTGCTATAGCTTTGTCCAGGCTGATGTTGTCTGTTGAAGATCATAAACTCTTGCATTCTGTCATGAACCAAGCCAACACTAAGACCACTCGTTCACAAACCATTTACCAATAGAGAAATTGTATGTCTCCTCGCAACCGAAAACAGTGAAAGCAGCCGATCTACAAGCTCAGAAACACGTTGCTATCTGAAAAGTTTTGAGATTGTAGATCGGCTATTTTCAGAATGAAGTATGTCATACATTGAAAAAACGTACTCTCAAATGAGCATTTCAGGTTATATTTACCATTTGCACATGTATTCATTGATACAGTCATGTTGTTTGCAATTCAACTTGAATGAAGTCTGCATCAAGTGAGGCTTGAACTGGCGACCTTGAGATTGTGAGGCACTTATTTAAGGGAGACGCCATTGGACCAACAGACAGGGAACTGTGAAAAAGGAGATCACACAGATGATACAGTTTCACGCAAATAGCTGAAAAATCCTGGGTTTAAGTGTTTTTCAAACTGTTCAAAATTGCGGACAATCTAAGGGCGGAGCTTACTGGTCAAAGCGATAGATGTGTTCCTCATGAGTTCAGCTATGGCCGCCCCTCAGAGAGAGAGAGAGAGAGAGAGAGAGAGAGAGAGAGAGAGAGAGAGAGAGAGAGAGAGAGGAGACAGAGAGAGAGACATGGAAACGGAATAGATTGAAGAGACAGAGAGAGAGACATGGAAACGGAATAGATTGAAGAGAAAGACATGGAAACGGAATAGATTGAAGAGAGAGCCATGGAAACGGAATAGATTGAGTCATGTTTTTTGCAATTCAACTTAAATGAGTCTGCATCAAGTGAGGCTTGAACCGGCAACCTTGCGGTCATGAGGCACTCTTAGGTAGCTGCAACACTACCTATAGTGCTATAGCTTTGTCCAGGCTGACATTGTCTGTTGAGGATCACAAACTCTTGCCTTCTGTCATGACCCAAGCCCCTGTTTCACTAACACTAAGATCACTCGTTCACAAACAATTTACCAATGAAGAAATTGTACATCTCCTCAGAACCAAAAGTAGTGAAAGTAGCCGATCTACAAGCTCACAAACCATTAAAAGTTGTCAGATTGTACATCGGCTATTTTCACAATGAAGTATGTTATACATTGAAAAAACATACTCTCATTGCTATCTGAAAAGTTGTGAGATTGTAGATCAGCTATTTTCACAATGAAGTATGTAAAAAACACTCAATTAAGTATTTCATGTTATCTTTAACAATTGCAGATGTATTCATTGATAGTCATGTTGTGTGAAATGCAACTTAGATGAAGTCTGCACCAAGTGAGGCTTAAACCTGTGATCTTGAGGTTGTGAGACATACACTTAAGCGGGAAGCTATTCGACCAACAGACAAACCTCTGAAAAAAGAGATCAAACTGATCATACAGGGTTTAAGTGTTTTTCAAACTGCTCAAGATTGCGGACAATCTAAGGGCGGTGCTTACTGGTCAACGTGATAGATGTGTTCCTCATTAGTCAAGGCACATGTGTAAGCAGGTCTAATGGCTGTTGGCCAAACGAGGCATGACTTTTGCCTGTTTAAAGTTTCAATTTTCAAAAAATTGCTATAGCGCCCCCGTTTGACCAATTGGAGTAAGATTGGTTTCAGTGATATTTGGAATGGCCCTTTACATTTCTGCAAAGTTTCAAAGAATGGTAAGTCTGCATGTATGTGTTAGGGGCAGATGAATAATTGTCATAAAACTGCAATATTCATTGGCTAATTAAAGCTTCATTTTTTCACTTATGGAAAATCTTTTGCAAACGTTTGTCGGCATAGGTCCAAAGTTCATGTGTAAAACGTTTCGTGCAGATTGCTCAAAAATCCCAGGAGGAGATAGGTTTTAACTGCTTTTTACTGCTTTTCATATAATTCGAAATGGTGGGAGATCTAAAGGTCAGAGGTCAAAAGTCAAACAGTGAAAGTTGTTAGGCATGAGGAGACGCATGTGTGCATCGAAGTTTCATGGCTGTAGGTCAAACAGAGCATGAGTTGTACCTGTTCAAAGTTGGCATTTTCAACTGAGTGCTATAGCGCCACCTTTTGACGAAAGATTGTGAGAATTATTTCTTGATAGTTTTTCATGACCATCTACCATATGGCCGAGTTTCGTAAAAAGCGTATGCACGGTTCAGCCAGAACTGGCAAAAACGGCAGAAGAAGAAGAAGAAGAAGAAGAAATGGAATACTGCCAATACTAAAACAGGTACAGAGCTGAGAGCTCTGTCCCTGTAAATATGTTCTTTGTGCTCTGTTTGGAGGAATGCTGGTGTAAGATTTCAAAATACCAAAAGACCACAGCAAGAAACCAAACCTTGGCCAACATCTGACCTATGTTTCTGTATACAGCAGCAGAGTGTAAACATAGCCCCCTATGTTTCTGTAAACAGCAACAGAGTATAAACTTAGGTCTACATCTGGTCTGACCTATGTTTCTGAAAAGAGAGCATAGTTTTGAGGTAGATGATTACTCTCCTGCACCGTCTCCTATAAAATCCCAAATGGTAACCAGCTAGTCCAGGGGTGGTAAACTTTGATGATGGAGAGGTCCACTATATTTCCACACTCACTCCAGAGGGCCACTATGCATATACTGTCGGGCAAACACCTCTTATCTCTGTATTTGAACTTTTTTTTGTAAATGAATGCCGTACTTTCTATGTCACAAAAGTAGAAAAAATGGCTGATCTACAAGCTCATAACGTGTCGCAGTGCAACACGTTTTCAGCTTTTAGATCTGCTATTTTTGATATTTTTGATTAGAATCCAGATTTTTTTGTTGCTATTTTTTAATTGGAATCCTGAGAAGTAACATTTTTTATTTAAAATGCATTTAGTTACACTAATGCTAACTTTATGAACTTAAATACACATACATTGGACATAAAAAAGACAGTAGAATTTTAATACTAGTCATTAAGCTACTAATATAGACTGAAGTAATTAAAGTGTATCATGTTTGCATGTTTGGAATTGTAACAGCTGAAATCAATAATATATCAGTATTCCGATATTAATGTGGCATGTGGCCCCCGGGCCGCCAGTTGCCCATGTATGAGCTAGTCAATCACAGTTCCTCTGGATTAGGGTTATGGTAACCTTTTCGGGCACACGGATCACGGTCACATTTCCAAGGCTGGACTGATAATCCATTGTAAAGACAATGAAAACCACCAATTGCTTTTATGTCTTATCATAGCCTGACAATTAGAGTGATACAAGCATGCTAATTTGAAAAATACAAGTTTGGAATAAGTAAATTATTTAATAATAAAACCTTACAAAAAACGAGTTAATAATTTTATATGAATAATAGAGGTAAGATAAACTCTCTATTGGGGTGAAAAGTTTCAGGCATGTCAAACAATAATATAACGCTACTTGGTTTATAAATGCCAAGACCATGAAAGAAAAGAAGACAGTTGCTCAGTTCTCAAGAGGTTTATTTTGAAATACGACAAAAAAATACATGGCAGCACTATTCTGTATGAATACAAAAAAGCAGGCATTATACAGTACTGTGGATTTCAATATGGATTAAAAACAAAAAAGTCTCAACTGTTGCTGTCTATTGCAGCAGCACAAAAGAGTTCACAACACTATCTTCTGTGGTGTTTTACCCTTTGTGTGAGTGTGTGTTGGCACTGGGAACTAGCTGCCATAATATTAGGGATGAGTCATGGATGAGTTATGAGACACAATAAACAACCAAACATGTAATGTACGCCTACAGCGTAAGCATAAAAAGTTGCATACAAGCATTCAATGATACTATTAAAAAAAGCATAATGTACAAAATAAATAATTATCCATTAATTTACCCTTGCAGCTGTGAATGCAGTTCCTCTGTGTCAAGTCTATACTCCCCGGCATAAAGCAATGCCTCTTTGAATATCTCATCATCCAGGAAGGATTTCTTATGTTTGCCGAGAATCACTGCACCCTGATTCGTAGGGAGACACGCAGGGGTCCTTGAACGGGTTCCAGGGGGTCCCCAGCAAAATTGAGTTAATATAGCATCAAAATCAGTTTAACCACTTTGATCCTATATAGATCTACAATCTCACAACGCGTCACGGGTCATAAGATCTGCTATTTTCAAGAAATATGAGCAATTTTGAATACTTTTGAAATCACACATATCCCTGGTCCCTGGCACAAAATACTTTCAGATGGGGGTCCACGGCCAAATACAAATTAATGTAGGTGTCCTTGACATGAACGTAAAAAGGTTTTACACTATACTTGCACTAACAGTTTAATCGCCACTCCTTGGGGTGTTTTTTGTCACTGTATATATTTGAACATTATGTGAAATTTGTCCTCTGCATTTACCATCCTATAACTAGGAGCAGTGAACCCCAACATACCCCGAATAGCTATGTTGGGGTTCAAGTGGTTAAATATAAACCTGGAAGATGAGGATAGATACACACTGTATAGTAAACCATTTCCTTGGAACTAGTATCCAACCAATTGAACATCTTCTGTTTCATCTACAGTAGCTCCGGTTGATGAGCAACTGCAGCCCGTAACCTAGATTTCTGCAGAGGAGAACTTCATTAAGGAGAAGTCTCTGAGCACAAGAAATACCTTCTTTGCATTGGTCCATTCCCATGGGTCCACACAGGTGTATAACTAATTAAATTATTCCTGGCTTTTTTTCTTCTTTTTTTCCCCCCGCAATCCAGTCCTCTGCAGTTTCTGTGTACCACAAGTTCCGTGGCATAGATTTAACTGAGGTTTAGTACAGTAATGCTGCTTCTCTTCCTATATCCTTTTTTTTCCTCTTTTTTTTTTTGCTAAAAGCCCAGCACATATGGCTGTGTGATTGTGAAAGACATAACTCTTAGTCGAGTACTCAACCGCTCCAGATTTAATGACTTATTCATGTTTGTCGTGATTCGTGAAATGTAGTTTGTCGAATGTGGGTCAAGTCAGGCCTTCAGATGGTGATATGGCCTTCAGTTCCATTCACTGTGTACGTATGTCACACAGGCATGTACTGTATGGTTGTGAAAGTAACTTGGTGGTGCTATTATATGTGGATCTTGCCTTTGAAAATATTTAAAACGCTTAAAGGTAGGGTAAGTGATATGTTTGGGTTAAAACAAAAAGTATTTTGTTAAAAGGTTAAAGCACTATATTCTGATAGTAATCATTGCTATAGAGTGTTTGTTCAGTAACAGGAGTCTCCATGTCTCTCCAGCTCTTTAATAAACAGAACATATATTTCCCGGTAGGTGTCAAAGTCTCAGCCAATCAGGAGAAAGTACCCATTTTTAAGCTTCATTTTTATAGTGTTCCAGTTCCAATTTTGTCTGCTCATTTCTTAGTGTCATCACTTCCAATTTCACTTGTTTAATCTACATCCTGATTGAGTTCTCTATCCTGATTGGATAAAATCTGAAATGAAACTGAAACGAAAATGCATTTTCTGTTTTGTAAAGAGCTGGAGAGACAGACTCCTTTTACTGAACAAACACTCTATAGCAATGAGTACTATCAGAATATAGAGCTATTTAACACTTATTTTAACCAAAGAAAATCACTTACCCTACCTTTAAGTTAGAATGGATGTGTGAAAAGACATTGGTGTAGAGATATCAACGTAATGCTCTCTGTGTGTGCGTGTGTTACACACTTGGTTAGGAATAATCATTTTCCAGTGTGCAGGGATTTAAAGGTGATTTATTTCTCTCTGTAAACATACAGACAAAGGCACATTATAGCAACACTTCCACTCGTTGCCAACTCTGGTCCTAATCTGAACACAGTATAATATCACAATATCAATAATATCAATAATATCAAATATCACTAAGGTGCATCTTCTTATTTGCATAAGATAGCAGTAAATACTTTCACTCTTACTGGTAAACAGTACATAGTATACAGAAATCACAAAGTGACTTTCTTTCTTGTGTCAAAATAATCACAATTATCAAATACCTCAAATCTCACATCAACAACAGTATAATGTTTTTCCCCTTGTAAACAAAATAAAGATTCTCTTGAGCATAACTCTCACATTACAAAAATAATACTTGTGTTCCCCAAAACTAAATATATTAGCTGCATGACATTACTCTGGTTTGTAGAACCATAATGAAACCATTTTACTAGGGGTGTGCCGATATATCGTCCCGCGATATATCGCGATACGTTTTCGCGACGTTTTCGCGTATCGTATCGTATCGAAATCGTATCGAAGTTGTGAGCCAAATATCGTATCGTATCGTTTCGTGAAATTAGTGTATCGGCACACCCCTACATTTTACCCAACACACCATTCACATCTCATTCATTCCAGGCTACAGATGAGCTTCTTAACCCAACTACAGGTCACAGTAGGTATCATAACAGGTAAGCATTTCTAATGACATCTAATGTGCATTCCACACACACATTTGCTTCACAGATACTCTTCTCTGTCTATACCTTAATTTAACATGTTCACTGTCACTTTTATACACTTTATCTCATAATTTCTCACCTGTAAACATACAGACAAAGGCACATTATAGCAACACTTCCACTCGTTGCCAACTCTGGTCCTAATCTGAACACAGGACCCCTGCTGGCCAACATGTGCCTTGCACAGTGAGTGTTTAGCTGCCCAAAGATTGCCTGTCCCAAATGCAATACCCAGAATGATAGACTGCTTCACAGCTTTAGCAAATGTATCTTACTACCATACTCCGTATGGCGTCGCATACGGACAACCGACATGGCGCAGGATTCAAATTGTATATATAGATGTGCCACGCTTTAACCACAGTTCACAGAATAATGTAAACAACATCCTAATGAAATGAAATGAAAAACAATAATGTATCAAATGGAATAATCAATAATATAGGGGTATGCCTGTTTTAGCAAATAATATAATCATGCATCTCAATTCCCAATATAATCATGTATCTCACACGTGCGCGCGTTAATACCTTCATCCTTTATGATGATGAGTTGTGAATATTGCCCATCATATCTGGCACCATAAGAAACAGTCCTATATTTGTGTCAGGGGACATGAGTACAGGGCAGGGTGTCTTGCATTCTAAATGCCTGACATGGAAAGCACTAAATCTCCCCACTGTGAAGGTGACACGGAAAACACTGCCAGACCTGTATTCATTTCTCAACCCGAAACAAGAGATAGAAAAGATTCGGCCACAATGTTCGACTCCTGGCTCAGCACCATTGCACCGTGGGAACGGTCAAGTTCCCATAAAGTTCAAATTAAAGTATTCTCTAATAGATGTGTGTTAGTTTTGTAATCAGCTTGGCTAAATTCAGCTTCCCTTGTTTCTCTGGTCATGCTTGACCAGCTTGGACCCCTGAACACAATCATTTTCCACCGCTTAATTAAATAGAGATTATTGGGCAGTGCAAACGTTGCCACTCCACCAGAATGAGCCTTTGGTAATGGCTTGGCACTAAGTGGCTTTCTAGTCCCACAGCAGCTGTGAGCCAACGACTGACACCATGTCAGCATGCCTTACTGTCACTTGTCTGGACTAGAGCTACTGGAGCAATATGTACGCTGTTAGTTAAAATGTAATTCAGAGAAGCATGTTATTTGGACAGATGCCAGGTTCATTTGTTGACCTGGCATCTTATAGTTTGTATAGTTTCAATGTACAGATTATAGATTTATTTTTATATTATACTGTTTAAACTGATGATAGGTTATTTGTTTATCTATGATCCTCGATGATTATTTCTAGGCATTTGATGTATTACCTCGTGCTCTGGATTAAGAGCGTCTGATAAATGCCTTAAATTGAAAATTGTTATCCTGCACAGTACCCTTTTATACTGTCCCCAAAACCATATTCTTCCTAAGTATTAAAGGCTCGGTCTTTACTGACATAGGACATTGACATTCTGACGTGACGTTTGCCACTGTGCCACTGTGATGTGTCATCGCCTCACTTGTGAAGTGAAAAGGAGCTTCTGGTACCAACTGTCATGAATCCTGGCATCCCTATTTTGGGGACTTCATTATAAGGCAAAACATTAAAAAAAAACATATGCTTAATTGATATACATGACTAGTCTGTGGAAACAATAGCAAATCTACAAGCTTGAGAGCTTCTGTGAGATATGCTGTTTTCAGGAAAAAATATTTGGTATAGAGGACGAAAAAAGGAGCGGACCAAGTATAGAGCCCTGGGGGACCCCAGTCAGCTAAATGGTCAGTATCTTCTCATGCAGTTTCGACCTTCACAATGTGAGTCACCAAAATACAGAGTCAACAGCAAACACGCATGGCAAACAGTGGCACGGGCAAGACCCCACCTGACCACCGGTTTGCTGCTGCCTTACTTCATTCACCTGAGGGCCACCAACAGTAGGCTATGCCTCCAGGCAAGCTGGAAATGACCTTGCCACAGGCTTGCAGTGTTTGTATTCTTTGCATTCTTATAAAGCAAAAGAAAAAAAAAAATAAAGAAATTTGCACATGAATGAAGAAACTTTATTTATTTTTTTGGTCATTATTATAATTCACATATTATACTCGCTAATTAGATATAATAGGAACATTTGCATATGACCTTTTGGAGCATTTTGATGAGGGAGGGGGATGCATCTCTCTGCATACGCGTGCGACAAGACGGCTTGATTAAAAGCTTGCCAGATTCTGCATTTGTGTGCCTGTGTGCGTGTGTGCGCCTGTGTGTGTGTGTGTGTGTGTTTGCGTGAGAGAGAGAGAGAGAAAAAGTGTGTGCGTGCAAAAGTACACTGGCATGTGCGTTTGTGTTTTTGTGTGTACGTATATTACTCACTGTTTATACCAACTGTTATTCGAGTCAGAGTGGTGCTCCCCACAACAAACACACACATACTTGATGGTTGTATCTCAGGGTCTTCTGATAACCCTGCCTTTCATTTACTGCTCTGTGAAGTGTCATGTCGGAGTGGCCACGCTATTGGCTAATTAACTCCTCTCTCCGCTCTCTGTCACACTCACCACTCTCCTCTGCTTCACTCGTGCCCTCTTCATCTGCTCTACTCTCTCCCTCTCCCCATCTCTCCATCTCTCTCTCTCTCTCTCGCTCTCTCTCTCTCTCTCTCGCTGTCTCTCTTGCAGCTTCCATCTTTGGTAATTTGGCCCAAGTTCATCTTGTCACCAAACGGATTCGTCTGCAAAGTGAAAAATGACATTTCGGGTCGGGGACTTCAAGGATGGTCAAGTTAATGAATGGCCACCAGATGGCCCTTATTAGGCTAATGTGTTCCCCCTTTCTGCTGCCCCAGCTACTGCCTGGGGACATTGCTCTCTGGCAGCCTCCTCTGTGTGTGTGTGTGTGTGTGTGTGTGTGTGTGTGTGTGTGTGTGTGTGTGTGTGTGTGTGTGTGTGTGTGTGTGTGTGTGTGTGTGTGTGTGTGTGTGTGTGTGTGTGTGTGTGTGTGTGGCGCATGTGTCTGTGCATCTGCGCACAGCATGTGTGTGTGTGTGTGTGTATGCATGTACAGTATGTGTGCGTGTGCAGCCCATGTGTCTGTGCATCTCCGCACAGCACACGTCTGTCTGTGTGTGTGTGTGTGTGTGTGTGTGCGTGCGTGCATGTGTGTGTACATTTGTATGAGCATAGTGGATGATTAAACATGTATGGAGCATTGGAGGTATGTGTCTGTGTGTGTGTTAATCATGCCATGTGTCAATTCTGTGTGTGTGTGCGTGTGTGTGTGTGTGTGTGTGTGTGTGTGTGTGTGTGTGTGTGTGTGTGTGTGTGTGTGTGTGCACGCGCGCACATGCGGGTGCGAGTGTGTGATGATATAGAAGGTGCCTGGCAGGGCCTCTCCAAGCCCCACTTTAATCAGGTTAACCTGGAGGTGCAGGCAGTGTACGGCGTCTGCACTCTCACCCCGTAAGCGTTTTGACGGGCTGCTCTGTCCGCCGCGCGGAGACACCGCTGACCCCCGTCACTCTGTCCCAGCGTGCCACACACACCCCGCCCCTCCTTTACCCCGGCCGGCTGGCGTTGTGACAGCTCGCCAGGGCCTGCTGCAACTGCTGCACGTCACTGCTGTCTGGCAGAAACCTTGTATCTCCATGTTTCAACTTTGAACGTTTTTTTTTGTGCGTAAATGAATGGCAACGTCACCTTCGTCACACTGTGGCGTCACACAAAGGAAGCAACAAACAAAAATAGCCTAACTGCAAGCTATTAAAAAGACAATTCTTTTTGTCTTTTTTTTTAAGTGGTTTAGTGTTTTTTATACAAAAGTAAATATTGAACCAGTTAAATTAAAACCAGGAAAGCATCCGTGTAATTTCAGATTTTTGCGTAGGCTATTCATAAAGTGCAGATATACAAGCTCAGAGTGCCGCACTGCAAGCTTTTACATCTGCTATTTTTGATCATTTTTTTAAATCTTGAAAGTGTGAGAACTACTGATTTAGAAGGCATTTAATCGGCCTCAGGTCTTAATGGGTTAAAAGTATTAACCGGTTAATACTTAAATAATAACTACATTGGATCTATTGGAACAGAGGTTCTTTTTTTTCCATTTCCAGAAAAGTAACCGTTTTGGACATACAAGGTTTCCACCCGACAGCGACCGTGTCTAGACTGAAGGTTTCGATGTAAAAATAGGACGCAGTGAATGAGCGACACGGCTTCTTCCCCTCCAATCCCACAGTGCCTTAATTGCCTCATTTATAATCCCCCATGCGAGTGGAAATGACTAATTGTTTGGGATACATATGGCTATCACAAAGACCTTTGTTAAACTCCAGAATTATGCTAAACGCAGTAATTAATTGAGCTTAATTTATTAGACTGGTCTGTGCATGGTGCCATTGGGCCTTTGCATTTATGTAGGTGAACGTGGTCCCGAGAAGTCATATGAACAGTGTTGCCGGCTTTTTTAACCCATTAAGACCGGGAAAGCATCTGTCATTTTAGATTTTAACCACTTTAACTATTTTATACTTTGGCTATTCAAAAATAGCAGATATACAAGCTCATAGCACGGCCTCAGGTCTTAATCACGCTGGGCAAGACCTGGGCTGTTGGTTGTCTAGGAAGTGACAACCGGAAACGGTGGAATTTGACGGAAGTACTGCCCAAGGAAATGACGTTGATGCTTTACAAATCTGTTAACATTCTCCGTGAATGAAACGAGTGTTGTGATTGGTCAAAAAATATCGTTTCCGGGGGAAACGCGTACGACGGAAATCCTACCCACTCAGGACTTCCTAGACACTCGCTGCTTTAGGTCGTGACCAGGCTCTTCTTTTCGCAGATGAGGGAGGCTGGGACCGAGGCTAGGTCTTAATGGGTTAATCACTTACCCAGAGCCGGATTAACCCTTTGTGGTGCTCGGTTCAGTGCCCTCTGGGACAGAAATTTGCCCGACGCATTTACGCATTGATTCAGCAATATTTTTGGCTGAATCCTGAAAAGTAACAGTTTGGACATATGAGGTTGTCCACCTGACAGCAACGGAATCATGGTTTCACGCGTTTGATTGAATACTTGATTTAATACTTTATTAGCAGTTTGCAAAAAAGAGCACAAGAAAGTACAGTTTAATACAAGGCCTGCAAAGAGGATTTAAACCCAAGAAAGCCTCTGGGGTCCTTACACACGTGTACAAAGGACATGCACTTGTCCTTTGTACACATGCATGGGTAAAGAGCCATGGAAGAGAGAAGAAAGAAGTGTCCATGAAAAAATCTTTAATGATTAAATATTTCTCCTTGGAGCTACAGCACAGTGTTCTTGCATTGTATGTATTTCTGTCCAGCATCTGTAAAATTGAACATCTTGAATGTGCACGCTCCACCTTGGACTTTTTCTAAAGACACATGGATACATCAATGAAAAACGAGCATCAGGTATGAATTCACATAAAGCATAGCCTCGTTCCCAGCCTTACTCATCTGCAAAGAGAAAAGCCTGGTCACGACCTACTGTAGTGCAGAGAGTTTCTATAGGGGCGGGACCTCCGTCGCACGTATTTCCCCGGAAACTACATTTTTTGACCAATCACAACACTCATTTCATTCACGGAAAATTTGTAAAGCGTCAAACGCCATTTCCTTGGACGGTACTTCTTCCAAATTCCATTACTTCCGGTTAGACACTCAATGGGCTAGGTCTTTCCCAGCGTGCATAAAGTATCAGGTATTAAACTCTATAGATAGAGACCTTTATTGATCCCACGGGGGAGATTCAGGGGCCAGAGACAGCACAGCAGTAAAAAAGTTACAGATACAGCAGGGCAAATAAGTACAATAGGTACGGAAGAATATCATCACAATAAAGACACCCACAAACATATGAATAAGTATACATACACCCTATACAATCATCTGGGACAACTAGGGGGGCCTAAGAGTTACTACAGGGGGGCCTCCAAATCTTTGTGTGATTAGAACTTCTTTTTTTCTTCTTTTTACATTAACCACTTGAACTCTATTCTGAGGGGAACCCTTTAGCCAAAAATAGAAGATCTATAAAGCCTTGCGCTGTGTCCTTGGCAAATAGTTAATTTACTCAACACTAATGATAGTGCTGTCAAACAAGTCTATGAAGCTATCTATGAAATCTATGAAAAAGATTAATCTGCAACACAATTTTATACAATATCAAGTGGGGGTCCCTGCTTCATCTCTCTCTCAGGCAAGGGGTCCGTGGCCTGAAAAACGTTGAAGACCCCTGCTCTATACAATCCTCCTGCCTGATGCAGAATCTGAAAAGGACCCAATAGTTATGATGATGAGCACAGACCAGCATGGTTTAAGACACTTAAAAAAGTTTTAAAAGAAAAGCGTGGCAATATAGCAGAGAGTATTAAGTCACCATCTCTTGTGCATGATATCAACTGTAACTGATACTGTTTGTGCCGCAGAAGGGAGAGAGAGTTGAAATAACATTGAAAGAAAGCTCAGGCGGTCTGGCCCGACGCTGACCTCGCCTGTCGTCAAGCAGTCTACTGCAGGCACCCCATCGCAACCAGAGTAGGGCATTGTGTTGTTGCCGGTCGCTTTCAGCCGAGAGCTCAAGTATTCTGTCGTGGCTATACATTTCTGTAGTCAAGGATATTAAAGGTATCGCTGCTCTTCCTATCCAACTCTACAGTACCTCAGTCCGGTCTAGTCCTTTATATCCCCCGCCAAAGGGGTGTCGTGTCGTGTTATACTAAGTGCTGAAGCTTGGCTAATGTCCAGCACACACTCACCGAAACAGGATTTGTGACTGACTGATTGTCTGAGATGATTTCACGCCGCTGTGGAAAACGGAAAAGAGCCAGCACAGAGAGACACGGACTATAAATCTTACATTAGTGATTTTGTTGGGGTAATGCATGGGTTCACAAAACGTCACACATGTTACGGTCAACTGATATTAGCACAATGGTTCCTTTTGAGGCAGACAAATGCATTAAGATAAGAAATATATAAAGACTACACATACTGTAAAGTCAGGTCACCCAGAAAACAACAGACCATATGATGTGACGGTTTTCCTCAAATGACATCATCAGGCCTACAGCCAGGGACAGACGGAGAATATTGTTTGGGGTGTGGAGCTGCCTGGAAAAGGAGGAGATGTTATGTTATGTTATGTTGTATAATTTTAATGATGCGAAGGGAGGGGGGGGGGGGGGGGGGGGGGTCTGTAAACAGATACAAAAATTGTTTGCGGGGCCTGCTGGTTAGAGTATCCACCCTGAGATTAGGGTCATACCAAAGACCACACTCCTGCCCTATGGGCCACATGACTGAGCAAGGCTTACTTGCTGTAAGTCATGGTTGCATCACCTGTTGACTACTGATGACCACATTGTTTGTATTTGTTAGAACTTCATTTGAACTTGGTTCTGATTGACACCGTTTGGGGCGTGTTTCTGGGGTCTCTGCGGCTCTGAGGTTTGAATATTTCATCAGAATCATTACCTGACTACTAAAGTCATTGTTAACCAAGTGGTGCTGCCTCATTGTTGGTTTCTGAAGTCATGGTTGCATCACCTGTTGACAGCTGTTGACCACATTGTGTTTGTATTTGTTTACATTTGAACGTGTTTGTTTTGTTTAATTACCAGCTCTGATTGGGGTGACACCCCTGAGGCTTGATTAGTCACTCTGAGGACAATTACCAAGTTTATATGCTTATAACTATTCACACACACGCATGCACACGCGCACACACACACACACACACACACACACACACACACACACACACACACACACACACACAAACACACACACACACACACAGGCTAATTCACCAATGACCAATTAGCTTTCAATTAATTAACTAATTGGTCATTGGTGAATTAGGCAGTGCGTGCGTGCGTCAATATGCTCCTGGGCACAAACTTGTAAAAGGTATCGTGATGGTTTATTTCTTGTGACATCTACAAAGAGAATGTTTAGGCCCTTCAGGTTTTCTGCCATTGACATGAATGACTAAGCCCTTCGACAAGACATGTTAATTTAATAACCACGACAATTCATGCAAAGGCCCTGGCTTAGGGGCCCCCTGAGATTTTGGGCCTCTGGGCCCAGTGCCGTGCGGTAATTCACCCCTATGCGTGTGTGTGTGTGTGTGTGTGTGTGTGTGTGTGCGTGTGTGTGCGTACGGGTGTGTTTTGGTGTGTGTTTGAATGCAGGTGTTTATGTGTGTGCACAGAGGTCTAGATCAATTATGTCTGCCGGACAATGATATCAAAATTATGATCGATAGATCCTATGTCACTCAATTATTTTCATACTTTTTTCTCCATCCAGATTGTTAGTGTGGGCAATAACAGAAGAGAATATAGCTGCAAGCAGCAATACCGGGAGCCAAGCATATGCAATATGCACAATAAGATAGCAACAGAATAGACTTAATTTGAGAAAAAGAAGCCCATGCAGTTAACAAATAAGCATTAGGAAGAGCTATGTGTGCATGAGTGTGTGTGTGTCCTATATTGAAATTGTCTCAAGGGAGGACACATCACTCTGACTCGGACAGACATAACCATAAACAAACCTGATACGCCCATATTTAGGCATGTCATTTTGTCACTATGACCAGAAACTATGACCAGACTTTTACTTGTACATTGTGGTACTGATACTTACAGTAAGTAAAAAATCCAACAACTTCATCCCCCACTGGTCTGAGTAAGGCATTGTCTAAGTGTGTCTGCAGGTGCAAACCCTTTTTGTTCAATTAAATACTGTATGGCAATCCATGCCCATGAAGTCCTTGCTAATGGTTTAAATAAAACATGCCCGAATAATCACCTCATTTCTCCCCCAAGAGGCAATTAAGAGGGAGTTTTTTTTAAATAGCTGAAGAAAAACATAATAGTGTGATCATTTACATGTTACTGTTTTACAGTGTCTTGGTTTTTCAGAAATGCTTTGGTTTTGAATCTAACCTTTAGAATTGATACACAGCCAAATCTGGAGTGTTAGTTTAACCCTGATTTAAATCGAGACTCTACAATGTAGGCCTACTGTGGACTTATTGCAGGAATTAAATACAGTAAAATAGCCCAAACAGTCAATGATCCATCTCAAGCAATTCATTAAAAAGAGCAAAAAGTCTTGAAGAGAAAAACGACAGCTTTTGAGGAAAAGGAACGCTTTTCCAAACATTGACATTGCCTTGAGAATCTACCTATAACTCTGCCAGTGACAACGCATCCGGGGAGAGCTCATTCTCTAAATTGTCATTAATAAAATAAAAAAAAACAGAATGAGATCAACCATGTGTCAAAAGCGACTGAGTAATCTGACTCGCATGTCGGTAGAAAGGAATGTGTTAAGAGAAGTTGTTATTAGCTGGAAAGAAGCGCTATTGCATGACACAATTAGTATTGCTGCCTGTATTGTATTGTGTGTGGTGGGGGGCTGTCCAAGCCCAGGGCCCTGAATAGTCTAAATCTGAACCTGGTAGGTAATTACACAGGTATAACTACAGTCTCAGCCTCCAGCCCTGTGTGTGCATTAAGCACATATCTATTAGCTGATAACTGACACAGCCAAAAATAAATATTTCCCTCTTCTCAGCACCAGGCTGATTTAGGCCATGCATGGGCAGCATGGCTGATTGCTGCAGGTAACCTACTTGTAAATGAACCAATTCTATTCAATGACTTTAATTACTTGAAAGGTTGCATGCAGTATTTATGTGCAATTTCTATTTTAGGTAATTACAATTTATAAACAGCTGGCAAATTAACCACTTTCAACCAGGTGTCTCTATTTTGGGCATGTCATTATAGGTAAGAATCTTTCAAAACAGCAAATAAATTAAACATTCTAAATGGATTGTTTTGTTTTGTTTTGTTTTTTCAATACGAGCTCAAAGCACATTGTTGATCAGTTTTTGTTATTTGTCATAACTTGTGTTAATTATTTAAATTCACACGGGGGGGGGGGGGGCAAACTACAGTGTGTTGTGAGCTTGTAGTTCGGCTATTTTCACAATATTTATCTGTGGAACCGAGTCAAACAAAATGCAATGCCTACAATTCCAAGTGCTTGTCACGATGGGGGGTCCCCCATTCAAATTCCCACTCTGCACTGCACAACCCTGGGTTATCGCCGGCACACAGCCCGAGTTTGAGGTCAATCAGTCGGACGGCACACTAGATTCTGTGATTTTACAGAACATTCTCTGAAACCATTGGTCCGATCAATTTGCGACTCTGCACTGCACTCCTCTGGGTCATACGGGACACACACGGCAAGATTGCGGTCCGTCGGTCAGACGGCGAGTTACTCCCAGGACAAACAGATTGGCAAAACAGACAGACACAGGTTTTGTGAATTCATGTATAGATACAGTATATGGGGCTTAAGTGGCTAATTATTCTCTAGTCCTGAGTAGTGAGCGGAAGAGTTCCATTCAGTGTTGCCATGTCCGCTTATTATAAGCGTTTTTTGGGGGTTTGTTTCCTAATGTTGTTTAAACCAGTGGTTCTAAAATAGTTTCATGGCAAGGACCCCCAGATTGATATGTATTTGTCCATAGGCCCCACATCAGAAAATATCTTGTGCCAGGGATCCCCCATACAAGATTAGTGTTGTTAAAAAATAAAACTACTATAATTTTTTTGGGTTGAAAATAGAAGATGTACATGCGACACGTTGTGCCCTTGTAGATCGGCTATTTTCAAATAGCTGTCACCTGGTCGCTTCTTTTGGGTTTGTTTTCATAGACCTGGTTGCTTATTTCTCTCGCAAACTCTGGCAACTCTGGTTCCAGGTACAAATTGCAAAGGAGCAACAACGGCAGAGTATCCATAAGAAGTGATCTCAGTAAGTCCTCTTGTGAAGTCGCTGAGGCTCAGAGAAAGACAGGAGATGAGAGGAGTGCAGCTAATTCAATTCCCTGCATGTGTATCTCAGCGTAGTCCTCTCACTGGCACCACAGAGAGGTGAAAGGCTAGGAAGATTTGAGGGGCTTTGGACTGATAAGGAGGGACCCTCACTGATGCTAGAGCACTGTCTCTCAACATCTGGTCCGGGGCCCACCACAGGTCCAAATGTAACTCTTAGCATGTATAAATTGAACATTGTTGTTGTTGGTGTTGGTGTTGGTGGTGGTGGTGGTAGTAGTAGGAGTAGGAGTAGTATTATATTAATTATTATTAGTAGTATTATTTAATCTTTTCAATCAACACTGTAAAGTTCGCTCAGTGTTAATTTAACTATTTAACTCGTAGAAATGGAACCAAATTTGGTTCATTTTTTAAAATGTGTTTGTTGCTTTACAGGGTGTTGTGTAGGCTAACCAACAAACTGCCTGAGACCAATCTTGAGAGAAACATCACTCTCCCATTATACCATATTTTAGTGTTTTATTTAGTCTACCTATTGTTACATTTTATTCTAGCCCTCACTCCTGCATAGTTGAGGAATTGTGACTAGACGGCCGTTAAAATTGATGATGCCTTATTTCCATAATTATATTTTTCTTAGGCATTCAATGGCAAATTCAGGACACTCCCTCCTGGACAAATTGCAACGCCTGCACGATTATGCATTGTTAGACAGGGGTGAATGGAGTGGCTGAATGTCCATAGGCTTCAGTATATTCATACTTCCTTTCTTTTCTCTGTGACCCTGACTTCAATTGTCATGGACATGTTGATTAAACCAGATTTACATGTTCCCCGCACACTTTCAGGCTGTGAATTATAGCTATTGTCTACACTCACCATAACGCTCCAATTAGTTTTGGTTTCTACATGATAGAAATCAATGGGAGAGAAGTGTGCAACAATATTATTGTTACTCTCTTCTCTTCCATAGCCTGTATTGTACATCTTGTGTAGCTGTGCTGCCTGTGCATCAGTCTTTTCCACAATTGGAAATATCTGGCATTTAGATATGATGACACTTCTCTTCCAGCTGGCTAATGAATAACCCACCAGAAATGGAGCATTCACAACATCCATGAATGTATCCATACTTTATCAAAAGTGGCACAAACACACACACGTACGTACACACACGTACACACACACACACACACACACACACACATATACATATACATATACATATACATATACATATACATATACATATACATATACATATACATATACATACACATATACATATACATATATACACACACATATATATATATATATATATACATATATATATATACATATATATATATATATATATATATATATAATATATATATATATACATATATATATATACATATATATACACACACACACACACAGTATGTTACAGTATGATTGGAATGATTGGAAAACCAGTCAGATTGAAAAAGAAGTGCTCGTTTTCTTCGAGTTCACCACCCGCGGAGCCCCCAAAATATCAAATTCTAAAATAGCAAAAGTAGCAGATCGACTGTACAAGCTCAAAACGTGTCACTTTGCGGCAAAAGCTTGCGGATCTAGTATGATCAAAAGCAGGGAGTTAATTTACGAAAAAAGTTAGAATATGGAGATAAGATGTTTCTGCCCGACAGCAACGATATGTCCTTCTACCAGTGGTTGGAGGTATTCATAGCCTACAGTATGTGTCACATCATGATGTTATTCACCATATGTGACCTTCACACACACACAATATGACCAACAAAAGACCTTTAGAAAAGCACATTGACGCCACGTAAATGAGCCACAGAATGAGGCGCAAGCATGCACGTCATCAAAGTCCAAGTCAGCGGTTAACGGCGACATGACCATCAGCCCTCAATACCCCCAAACCTGTCTAACTACTTCTTCAAAGTGAGTGACACCCACAGCCACAACACTAGAGGGAGCGACCATGACCTGGTACCATTCAAACTTAGAACAAACATGGGAAAATTCTCATTCTACTACTCTCCCACCAAAAATGTGAAATGCCTAGCCTGACACTCAGCCTGAATCTGAAAGCCTCTCTCAGTGCAGCCGTTTTCTGAGATGGGGGCGTGGCCAAAGTTGGACTCATTGGCGATTGGTTCATACTGGATTATCCCGATCCCGATTCGTCGTACAGATTTTCAACCGAGAAACACCCGCCTTCGACAGCGTCACCAGACCCTGAATGCGAGGCTAGCGATTCAGGGGGTGGAGCCAGGCTATAGAATGCCCTGAGTGTTATTCTTTTAACCTGAATGTCTGACTGTACCATGTGCCGTTTACATTCCTTGTGGTGGCTGCCGGTGGTGCGCTGCCACCGCTGGAGGTTGGGACATGTAAGTGCTGACGCCACCACATTTCCGGCGAAGACAAATGGGGGCTGAATACACGTGGTGGAGGTGCTCTGGGGGACACTGGGGAATGGGGCACATTTCCGAATGCCATGGCATGCTGCCGGGTTGGGGCTGAGAGAGAGAGAGAGCCATGGAGAGGGAGAGAGAGAAGTAATGAAGAGAGTGCTAGAGCTCAAAGACCCCGAAATAGAAGCTATACTGTGGGGGTACGTACCTCCCACATCTCTATCATCTCTGTCATATGGGAGGAAATGGTGAAACTTTGATTCATAGCCTTGCCTTGTACGTGATATCTTTCACCCCATTATTTTTATGCCTCTGCCGGTGACACCCGTGGCACAGAGACACTATGTTTCTGGGTTGTCCGCAGTGGTGGAAAGTAACTACTAAGTACATTTACTCAAGTACTGTACTTAATTACAATTTTTAGGTACTTTTACTTTACTGGAGCATTTCCAATTTTCAATACTTGTACTTCTAGAATTATTTGAAAACCTTTGTTACAAGTTACTTTGTTGATTTTGATTATTACTACAAAACATACATTAACCACTTCAACCCTATATATAGCTCGGCTATTCGAAAATATCTATAAGCTTATAACAGCGTTGTGAGCTTGTAGAGCTGCGATTTTCAAAACGATTTGTATACATTTTAGACATTTGAAAACTTGTGAAATGGGACATTCTGCATATTGAGTACTTTTAATTTTGGTCCTTTAAGTATACTTAAGTATACTTTTACTCAATTGCATTTTGAGTGCCAGACTTTCACTTGTAACAGAGTATTTCTACATTGCAGTATTGATACTTTTACTTACAGTAAGTAAAACATTTTAGCACTTTTTCCACCTACAGATTGGACAAAATTACATTTTATTCATTAAAAAGTGACATAGTGCCGCTTTAAATAAAAGTAGCCATACTACAATATAGAAACTCTTTTATGAATAAAAGTCTTGCACTCAAAATTGCACTTGAGTTTACAGAAAATAGATTGTCAGTTCGGGATACACATTTTATCCACTCAGGAGAAGGACGTCATACAGGAGGGCAGGAGAAACATGTGAAATTGGAAGTGATGACACAAAGAAATAAGTAGACACTTTTGAAACTGGAACGCAATCAAATTGAAGCTGATAAATGGGTACTCTGTCACAATTGACTGAAATTGGCAACGCACCTGAAAATTATTTTTATGTTTAGGAGCTGGAAAGACGGGAAGACTCCAGTTACTGAACAAACACTCTATAGCAATGATTACTGTCAGGATATAGAGCTTTAACTTTTTAACAAAGATTGTTGTTGTTTTTACCAAAACATATCACTTACCCTACCTTTAAAGTAAAAGTAGTCATTATGATTATCCCATCTCACAACTGTTTTCAAAAGTATTCAAGATGTGTCCAAATCTTTTAAAAATCAAGCTCAAAACACATCGCATCACAACACGTGTTGGAAATATTCACCTATATTGACATGCCCAAAATAAGAACGAAGTAGTTCAGCTAGCTTAGAGCTATAGGTTATATCAATGGTTCTCATAGTGGGGTCCAGGAACCCTTCCAAGGGTTCCTTGAGGGGTTTCCAAAAGGACCCTTACAGGTCTGTAACTCTGAGAGTGTACTAATGGAACCAAATGGACCCATACGTGTCCATGTGGTTCCATGTGTACACTCTCAGAGTTATGGGGGTCCTTGAAATTAACCCATTAAAACCTGTGTCATTTTAGATTATTTTATTTATATATTTAGCAACAGACCCCCATCATTTTGGGGGTCCTTTGCACGAAAAGGTTTGAGAACCACTGATTTAGAAGGCATTTGTAGAATCGGTCTCAGGTCTTAATGGGTTAAAACGTGTGAGAACCACTGGGTAACAATAGTAACTACATGAGCTATGATTCCATAGACCCGTCACAAAACACCATGTTGCCAGTGGATTTCAGGCGGCAGTTAAAGAAGTACTGTATTTGTGATTGAGGCCTAGACTTCCTGTAGTTGCAGTCAAAGACACGCTGAAAACACACTGAATCATGCATTAAAAGACCATTAACGTGTGTGTGTGCGTGTGTGTGTGTGTGTGTGTGCGCGTGTGTGCGTGTGTGTGTGTGTGTGTGTGTGTGTGTGTGTGTGTGTGTGTGTGTGTGTGTGTGTGTGTGTGTGTGTGTGTGTGTGTGTGTGTGTGTGTGTGTGTGTGTGTGTGTGTGTGTGTGTGTGTGTGTGTCCTTTCGCAAAGCACACGCTTACACACTGCACACACAAACATGCATCCGTCCCACAAAGCCTGCTGTTTATGGGTTGTATTTACCGTGCATCCCACAAACAGGCTCAATAAATACACTGCGTGCACAATTATTAGGCAAGTGAGTATTTTGACCATATCAACATTTGTATGAATATTTTCCAACTCCAAGCTATATAAACTTGAGTGCTTATTGGATTTGACCATATCAGGTGATGTGTATTTGTGTAATGAGGGAGGGCGTGGCCTAAGGAGATCAACACCCTATATCAAGGTGTGCATACTTATCAGGCAGATTCTCTTCCTCAGGCAAAATGGGCCGAAATAGAGATTTGACTGACTCTGAAAAGTCAAAAATTGTAAAAGATCTTTCAGAGGGATGCAGCACGCTTGAAATTGCAAAAATATTGGGACGTGATCACAGAACTATCCAACGTTTTGTTGCAAAAAGTCAACAGGGTCGAAAGAAACGTGTTGAGAAAAAAAGACGCAAATTAACTGCCAGAGAATTACGAAGAATCAAGCATGAAGCTACTAGGAACCCATTGTCCTCTAGTGCTGGCATATTCCAGAACTGTAACCTACCTGGAGTACCCAGAAGTACAAGGTGTTCAGTGCTCAGAGACATGGCCAAGGTAAGGAAGGCTGAAATCCGACCACCATTGAACAAGACGCATAAGTTGAAACGTCAAGACTGGGCCAAGAAATACCTGAAGACAGATTTTTCAAAGGTTTTATGGACTGATGAAATGAGAGTGACTCTTGACGGACCAGATGGATGGGCCCGTGGCTGGATCAGTAATGGGCACAAAGCTCCACTTCGATTCAGACGCCAGCAAGGTGGAGGTGGGGTTATGGTATGGGCCGGTATCATTAAAGATGAGCTAGTTGGACCTTTTCGGGTTGAAGATGGACTGAAAATCAACTCCCAGAACTACTGCCAGTTTTTAGAGGACACTTTCTTCAAGCAGTGGTACAGAAAAAAGCCTGCATCTTTCAAGAAGACCATGATTTTTATGCAGGACAATGCTCCATCACATGCATCAAAGTACTCCACTGCGTGGCTTGCCAATAAAGGCCTTAAGGATGACAGGAAAATGACATGGCCCCCTTGCTCACCTGACTTGAACCCTATTGAGAACTTGTGGGCTCTTCTTAAACGGGAGATTTACCATGGAGGGAAACAGTACACCTCTCTGAACAGTGTCTGGGAAGCTGTGGTTGCTGCCGCACGAAAAGTTGATCGTCAACAGATAAAGAAATTGACAGACTCCATGGATGGAAGGCTTGTGGCAGTTATTGAAAAGAAGGGTGGCTATATTGGTCACTGATTTGTTTTGGGAAATGTTAGAAATGTTTATTTGTGAATTTTGAGTTGTTTGTTCATTATTTTCACTTTAACAGAAGAAAATAAACAAGTGAGATGGGAAAATATTCGTTTTTCATTTAGTTGCCTAATAATTCTGCGCACCAATATTTGCCTAATAATTGTGCACACTGAGATATTCTCTTAAAAAAGACAAAACCGGCTGGCAGAGGGTAGGTAGTGCCCAGGATTACATAGGCAATTGGCACTGGGTGAAAAAATGTGGGTTACAAAATCGTGGGATAAAAATTAAAAAAAAAAAAAAAAAAAAAAGACAAAACCTCACTTTTACTTTCTTGAATATTCAGGTTTGAGCTTTGTTAACATTCTGGATTGAGCGAGAGTGCTGTAGTTGTTAAATAATGAAATGTATCCTCAAAAATACAACTTGCCTAATAATTGTGCACGCAGTGTAATTGATGTGCAGCTTGCAGGCAGCACCTAAAATAAACTGTTATCTGGCTTTTAAACAAGCTGCACTGGGACATGTGCTTCGTGGCTTGGCAATCTTTAACACACACACACACACACACACACACACACACACACACACACACACACACACACACACACACACACACACACACACACACACACACACACACACACACACACACACACACACACACACACACACACACACACACACGCACACTAAACCAAATATTCCAGCTGAGCAAATAATAAGGAGCCAGTCTGTTGACAACAATGCCTGTACACCAAACGATGGAATACTGACTCACTCAGGTGCAATACGTGCCACAAACATTTATCTGTGGTGTGGCTGGTTATACACATCCCTGTATTATTATTAATTCAAAATATTGTTATTTATTTACTATTATTGTTGTTGTTGTAGAAAGGCAGGGAAACCAAGTGCAGCGAGAGAAAGGAGAGAGCATAATGGTCAGTAACTGCCTGTACCTCCAGGCACTCCCACATGCTGTCACTTGACAGCCAGTCAGCCAACGCAATTTCCAATTCTCACAAATACTTCAGTTATTACTATTATTATTATTATTATTATTATTATTATTATTATTATTATTATTATTACCCTTATTATTATTATTATAATTAGTAGTAGTAGTAGTAGTAGTAGTAGTAGTAGTATTGATGGTTGACCTGCGTTAATTTCTAGTTCATATAGTGGAGATAATATGACAGAGAGAAGGCATTGGCATGTTATTTTTCTCATTATTGTCTTTCGGCCTGGCGAGAGTATGTTTTGCACCCTGTCTGTCTGTCCGTCCGTCCGTCCGTCCGTGTGTCCCTCCGTATGTCATTCTGTCTGTCTGTGCACAGCTAATCTCCGGCACTGTTGGCTTGATCACAGCGAAACTGTGCACACACACTCCCTGGATGCCAATTCAAAACCTCTGCCCAAAATGTTTCACATTGGCCTGTTATAGCGCCACCAGGAGGCCGCTTTTTGCAAAACAATTTTTTGACAGTACTCCTACAGATTTTGTCCAAACATCACGCAAATCGCTACACAGTATCTCTATAGTCATTAAACAAAACAAGTCTTTCAGATTTGTCATATTCCATCCTTATTGGCTAAAAATGGCTTCCAAAGTTTGCTAGAGTGCTCCATTTTGAACAAAAACAACACAGCATGCAATTTCCGTGAAATTTCGCACGCACATTCCCACTATGCCGAGGAAGAAATGCCACTTGAACATTTTCAGCCTCATGGTGGCACTATAACAGGCCGATTTGTGTTTTTACCTATAACTGCACCGATCTGTGTAAAACTTTGTATGCACACTCCCTAGAGGCCAAGGAAAAACCTTTGCCCTGCATTTTTCACATCTGCCTTTTATAGTGCCACCAGGAGGCCGACTTAAAACACATGTCTTTATATTACTCCTTCCCATTTTATCCATATTTCACGCAAATCGGTACACATGATCTCTAATAGTCATGTGATCAAGACGGATCTGATTTGTCATATTCCATCCTGATTGGCTAAGATTCACATCTAAAGTTTGCAGTAGTGGCTTGTTTTGAACAAAATGACGCAAATCATGAACGCAGCGTCCGATTGCGGTCAAACTTTGCACGCACATTCACATTATGTTGAGGAACAAATGCCACCCTTTTAACATTGGCCTGTTATAGCGCCACCAGCAGGTCTAGATTTACAGAGGACTATGTCTAAAAATGTTTAATGCAAATTTCCTCTATCACACACACACACACACACACACACACACACACACACACACACACACACACACACACACACACACACATAATAGTGTATATTCACATCAGCCTTCAATTCCAGAGCCACAAACCAACAGTCACTGAACATGTTTCACTGCCACACCGGGCCCCAACATGACAGCAACAGAGCTACTGTACATCTTGAACCACATCAGCACACGACACAAACAGCATACAACAAAAACATCATACAACACAAACTGCAGCAGCAGCAGCAGCATCCAGCAAAGAGGTTCCTACTTTGAGTCGTCTTCATCAGCCGTCTTCAGGGGAAACCCCCCAGAAGGACGAGGTCTTCAGCCGTTTGACCGTGCGGACCAAGTCTTCGGAGGAATCCCCCATGCAGACAAACCCACGGATAGAGAGAGACCTCCAGATCTCGATCTCTAGGGCAGGACATCCTTGGATGAGCCTTCCAGCGGGCGTCTCCCGTCATCTCTATCCTCCATACATCTGGTTAGCTTCACCAGTACTTTACATCTCCATCCTCCGTACATCTGGTTGGCTTCACCAGTACTTTACATCTCTCTGGTTAGCTTCACCAGTACTTTATTAGAGGTGGATGGTCTGGGAGGGAGTTACACTGTAGGTGAGAACCTCAGTCTTCTGGGCATTTATGATGCAGATGTCATCTGCATCGTCATATGTATGTGTGTGGGGGTGTATGGGTGGGTGGGTGTGTGTGTGGGGTGTGTTTGTGTGTGTGTGTTTATAAAACCTAGACCTCCTAGCTGTAGTAGTGAAGCCCAGTTCTTGCTCCCCTCCTCCACTGATGGCCTGTCTTCATACTCCACGCTTATGAAGAGGAGGGGGGAGGGGGGTGTGTCCCCTGCAACACCTCTGCCAGCCTTGAGTATCAGAAAGAAAGAAAGCAAGAAAGAAAGAAAGAAAGATTGATTCAAGTAACCGAGAGCCACATATATGTACTGTATACTGTATCCTGTCACAATATACAGCCTAGTATACGTATACTGTATCCTGTCATAACTGCATAACACACAGCCTAGTATACTGTACACCGCCCAGTATACGTAGAGCTTGTAGATCGGCTATTTTCACAATGTTTGCCTCTTTCTTATGTAATATTTGACCATTTGGCCAATTTAGTATTAAAAGTCATTAAATTGTAACTTTATAAATAAATACCCTGTATACACTTATAGGGCATAGCAGTGGCGGCCATTGTGTGGTGTCACAGACAGAAAACCCATTAATTTTTCCCATTGAGATTTAAGAAAATATGTTTTATAAATGATTAAGCCTGGAACAAAGCCATCCAGGATCCTGATGAATGTGTAAAGTGATTTACTAGACTCAGTGGTGCAAAAAGCAATCAAAATCTTTCCTTGAGTAAAAGTACCAATACAGCAATTTTGAAATGCTCTAGTGCAAGTCTGGTGTTCAAACTTACTTCAGTAAAAGTACAAAAGTATTGGCATCAAAATATACTTAAAGTACCAAAAGTAAAAGTACTCATTATGCACAAAGCAAATACAATGTTGTGAGTTTGTAGATCGTTTGTAGATATTTTCAAATAGCCTAACTATATAGGCTATAGGGCTGAAGTGGTACATTTTGTAATAATAATCCCAAATCAAGTAACTAGTAACCAAAGTTTTCAAATAATTGTAGTGGAGTAAAATATGTGTCTCTGGGATGTAAAAGTATTGAAAATTTAAAATACTCCAGTAAAGTAAAAGCTCCTCAAAATTGTACTTTACTTGAGTACATGTACTTTACTTTACACCACTGAGTAGGCCTGCATAGCCTGTCTTAGCATCACAATCAAACACAGGTCAACAATTCAACATATTCCCTACATCACACAACACAACAATGCTTCATCCTGACTAGTTGTTGCTTTACCAAGTAAAATAAAAGTGAAATGAAACACACAAATTCCATCAAATCTTTTAATGCTAAGCCGCTAATTAGCTAAGCAAAGGCACCTGCAGAAACTCACCTCACTTGGTCAGATGGAGATAATGCTCTTCTGTTTTTTGTTTCTTGTCACACATTTGTTTTAGCAGCTTTCACCACTCTGGTAAACATTGAACTCTACACAACGTCCATGTGGAGTAACGTTACATTATGAGTTGTTTATTTTGATATTTGACTTACAAACATTGCAGGGCTTGTAACACACTGTTGTGTGTGTGTGTGTGTGTGTGTGTGTGTGTGTGTGTGTGTGTATGTAAGAGTGTGGGGGGAGGGGGCGGCGACAATTGGAGGACTTATAAAGCCCGCCCCTCCCTCCCTGCTTCCTAGGGAGCGTGGAGCAATAACTACCTCCCAGGTGCAGGGTTTCTCAAAGTGGGTGCCCCATGGCCAGTGGTGTGAAGCGTAACACTTACTCAAGTACTGTACTGTACTGTACAATGTTGAGGTATTTTCTCTTTACTGGAGTATTTAAAAATAAAAATACTTTTACTTCTACTCTACATCTCAGAGGAAAATATTGTACTTTCACTCCACTACAATTACTTGAAAACTTTAGCTACTAGTAACTTTGCACTTTTGCAGATATAAATTATTACATTATAAAACATACATTAACCACTTAAGCCCTATTTTATACATAGGCTATTTGAAAATAGCCGATCTACAAGCTCACAACGTGTCGCATCGCGACGCGTTGTGAGCTTGTAGATCTGCAATTTTCAAACATTTTAGTACTTTTACTTTTCATACTTTAAGTACCTTTTGATACTTTTACTCAAGTCAATTTTGAATTCCGGACTTTTACTTGTAACGGAGTACTTCAGCATTGCAGTATTGATACTTTTACTTAAGTGAAACATTTGAGTACTTTTTCCACCACGGGCCGTGGCAACCTGGGTGCCATGACACAAGTCCAGGGGTGCCACAGGAGGATAATTTGATAATATTTGGAATTCATCAATATCACTTCAGTTTAACCACTTAGACTTAGTAAAACAGACCTCACAATGTTCTTCTTTGATCTACACCAAAAATCTTTGCCAAAAATGACAGATCTACAAAGCTCATAACGTGTCGCCCTTGCGACCTGTTTGTGTGAGCTTGTAGATCGGCTATGTTTGGCTAATGTTCCTCCCAGAATAGGGATGCTGGGGTTCAAGTGGTTAAACGCATATATAACGTCAATCTGTCCTAACTCCTAAAGGAAACTGATATTCTCTCAAGTTTTCTCTGTGACACGCTGTATTTTAGAGGGAAATATTTACATATTTGCGTAGCGTAATTTGACATAAATGTAAGGTGCTATAAAGTGACAATGTTATTCAGGGGTTCTGTGGATGAAAAGGTTATTTACAGGGATGACCTGAGACATATATATATAACGTGGTTAAAATGATAGTGACACTATGTTAACGGTGCACCTGCACTAATTTAGCTGGTGTGATGTCCCACTCTAGGCTACAGTGGGTGTGTGTCAGTTGGGTTGCCTCTGCTTATTCCCAGGTGAGCAGGCCTGTAATCAGGCTTGAAGGCTCATGGAGGGCACCTGGGCCCAGTGCCTCCAGAGCCTACAAGTTCAGCTTGTAGGCTTGTAGGCTCATTCTCTCTTAAAGGACAACTTTGTTTTTTCACGTTTTGCCCTATAACTCTTGAACTGTATAGGCCAAAATGTGAATCTGCATGTTACAGCGCCGCCTTGAGGCTGATTTGAAAAATGTAGGGTGGCATTTCTTCCTTGGCCTAGTGGGGTGCGTACAAAGTTTCACGGAAATCGGAGGCCCCCGCCCCCCAGTTAAAAATCACTAGTTTTCTAGTTAACTCTGTGTTTGGCACTGCCGGATGCCTCACTGTAAATAAAGCACAGTCTATTGGGAAAGCACATTTCTATTGTGTGAAATGTATGTTTCCTCATGCCAATAAAGCCAATAATTGAATTGATTTTATACAACATTAATATATGATATATGTATGCTACTGATGTGGATCTGCTTCTTTGGATGCTTTTGTGTGACGCTGTAGTATGATCAAGTAGGGCGTTCATTTACGGGAAAAAAACACAAAAAGTAAAAAATATGTGAGACGCAAACGGTAGCAAGACAGGAACATATGAAACAGCAGCGATGGCAGCTTAACATGAATATATCTTCCTTCCCTCTGCCATGTCAGAGTGGATCAGTGGTGAGATCTTGCTGCCTGTACGAACTCCACTGCACAGGCCTTATCTCATCACGGTTCAAGTGGCCCTGATAAAGGGGTGTGTGTGTGTGTGTGTGTGTGTGTGTGTGTGTGTGTGTGTGTGTGTGTGTGTGTGTGTGTGTGTGTGCGCGCGCGTGTGAAAGCGTGTGTGTGTGTGTGTGTGTGTGTGTGTGTATGTGTGTGTGTGTGTGTGCGTGCGTGCGTGCGTGCGTGCGTGCGTGCGTGCGTGCGTGCGTGCGTGCGTGCGTGCGTGCGTGCGTGCGTGCGTGCGTGCGTGCGCATGTGACGTGTGTGACGTGTGCGCGCACATTCAAGACACCAGTTGCTGTGCTTGAATTGGAGAAGTGAAGTCTGTTCTCCTGAAATGTCATTCTTATAAGATGAGTGAAAGGGGCTGGGGAAAAGAATAAACACACAACACACAACACAAACACAATCTTGAATTTAGATGAATTAGTTTAATTCAAAATCTTATAAATGGATGTATTCCACAGTGTAATGATGTTATTGAAGAATGTTCCCCAAACAATAGCTATGATTCCAATTTAATTAACAATTCACGTAGACATTTAAATAAATAGTCAATAGTTGAACATACTTTCTGTTCACTAGTGAACATTTGAGATACTCATATCTTCATATATTCATGAGTGAGACTGTATTCATTCACGTATTCACCATTGATAGAATTTACATAATTATGCATTTATATATTTATTGATCTATTTATTTATCTTGGCTTTTCTTTCTCTCTTGTCATGAAATTTGCTGTGCATGTGCTTGCTTTCAAGAGGAAGAAACCTATACATTTTGGTGATAACATAAGCTTTCCTCTGACATAACCACGCCAAACTGTACATTTGTAAATGACTGTATCTCTTGTCATTTACAATTGACTGCATCTCTTTACCCCACACTCATGCAGACACAATAAGCATGCACATTCATTCTCCCAAGAGGAAGAGAAATGTTGATTTTGGTGACCCCCAGAACGTGGGCGTCCTTGAAAAAGAGAGCTTGCTCTCTCAGTGGGCTTCCCTGAATAAATAAAGGAAAAAGAAAGAAAGAAGAAGCGTTAAACCTGCTGTGCAACTAGTAGGTCTGGCACATATATATAAATATATATATATGTAATCGTAGAAACGTGAAATGTTGTTTTTACAGTAATTGGGACCTTCTGAACCCAAATAGCAAAGACATTTTTTTATAGAAAGATGAACTGAATGTCCCCATATGAGTACATAGTTTTTTGCAAAAACTACTTCCTGTACAAAGACAAAGTGTAAGTTATTTTACTTATTAGGTCCTACTAATCACAAATAGCTTGGAAACAAAAGCTCGGATCTCCGGAGGTGTACTGTACCAAAATGTGCCTATACCAAAAGGTCAAATGTGGTGTAAACCAGGCAATAGTAGAAAACCACAAATTGGATAAAAGGACATGCAAAAAAAAATCCTCATTCCACCTGCCATATTTATCTTTGCTGTAGCGTGTAGTGTATGTGCAAAGCAGCCACAGTAATTGGCATTAGCCAAGTACTCATGCTTTAGGTTTGTTTGGTGTGCACACGCCAGGAATTTCTATGTGTTGTGGCGTGCGAGAAATCTCTCGGTAGCTATAAAGCAGTGCATAAATAGCATGCATCAGTGTTACAGTACATTCACGGGGATGGCAAGCAAAACACATTGGGCAGAATAAATATGTGATAACACGTCAGGTCACGGTTATGGAGAAAAAATACACTCCCTTGAATGAACACGGCATCGATGCATAATGATGAGAGACGCTGTAATGCTAAAGGGTTTGTATAGCCCCTCCAAAGTGAGCGTTCAGTCTCAGTGTGTGTGTGTGTGTGTGTGTGTGTGTGTGTGTGTGTGTGTGTGTGTGTGTGTGTGTGTGTGTGTGTGTGTGTGTGTGTGTGTGTGTGTGTGTGTGTGTGTGCGCGTGTGTGTGTGTGTGCGCTTGCAAGTGCGTGCGTGCGTGTGTGCGTCATGTAGATGAGTTGTCTGAGTGTGTTCTACAGTATTTATGCAGTGCTGATCGTCTCAGGGAAAACAGGGAGGAGAAGTGCTGCTTGATATTTTCACACAGCAGCCGCAGAATCTCACAGTTTTGATGACTCCCGCGTGCCCCCAAAGACAGCAATAAACCCAGTGAGAGAGAGTGAGAGAGAGAGAGAGAGAGAGAGAGAGAGAGAGAGAGAGAGAGAGAGAGCGAGAGAGAGAGAAATGGACAGGGATATATAAAGCACAGTCTAGCAGTTGGAAATATCATTTTATAAGATCCGGTGATTTGGAAAGAGGGGGGGACAGGGTAAAAGGATGAGCAATCGTGAGGGAGTCAGAGTGACAGATGAGGCTGCTCAGGTATTATTAGAAATATGTGGGTCATTTCTTCTCTGTACTGGTCAAGTAGTATTGACTAATTGATACATATGAAGCTGAAACCCCCCCCATCTGAAGATTTTGTGCAATGGGATCCCCTGGCACAGCTCAGGGGCCTTGTAGTTTGAATGGTCGGGGTTCAATCCCCGGCCGAGTCATACCTAAGACTATAAAAATTATACCCAATGCCTCCCTGCTTTAGCATCAAGGAGTGTATGGGGGTAGGTCCCTGCAACATGGTCCAGGGGGTGTAATTGCAATCATAATCATGGTTGGGTGTTGTACTTATACCTCAAGCCACCCCACGCTACAGAAACAAGAGATAGGCTCCTGACCAATGGGCCACCTAAGGCTACTTACTATCCCCTGGCACAGATACGATTTGATATTTCAGTGAATCTCTATTCAAATTAAATAATTATTATTTTTCATGAAAAGCCAGACATGGCATGTTTGTAGTCATGACATGTAGTATCTGTTTTGATGTTAGCTAAAGATAAGGAATTAAATGGTGCAAACTCTGTTTTATCAAGCTCTTTTAATCGTTTACTGAGACAAATGGAAAAGTCACATGTATCTCCAAAGTGGGGAGAAATCACATCATGGTATTTCTTTGATGATGTCCTCAGAATCATTCCACAACCTCGGTGATGGAATGTCACACAAAGCCTGAAAACTTGCCCAAATTTGGGGTAATACATCACAGATAGTTTTGAATCAGTTTTAAATTAATTAGTCATTTAATTAGTTATTTATGAATATATGTTTAATTCAGATTTATTTGTTGGAATTATATAATTGTTTGAATAATTAAAATGTTTTTTAGAAGTTCAAAATCAGGCAGACAATTGTAGGCAATAGTTTTTGTATTTTAACTTCCGGATATTATTCACATCAACTCTTCTCATCAGTGTCAACTCAGTTTTTTAAGGTTTGACATCATTAGATATGTTTTATAGTTAACAATTAGATCAAAAGATGTGTAAAAACAAACACTCTTAGTATATGACATTTTAAAGCAAACCAATATACGTTTGACCCAATTTGTCTATAACAGAGTTGATCGTTGAGTCAGTTTGTACATCGATTTTCATGCAGAATATTTAAAAAGTTAAAGGAGTACTTCACCTAAGAAATGACTTCATTTCTATTGTTTACATACCCGGTGATGTCTTTGAGTCATGGAGAATTTTCGATTGTAAAACATTCCTTGACGGTGAATGAAGAATTCAGAAATGAAGAAAAAACTCGATGAATGGAATTAATCAGAGACCTGATTTAACAACAGCGAAACTATATAAAAGATCCGACCATAAACTCAAAAAACACCGCACATATTATGATTAGATTCTCTTCTGCCGAAGTACGCTGAAAAACGTTCACCACAGAAGACAAAAATATACTTTTAAAACACTTCCAGTTCAAACCGTGACATGCTCGAGCGAAGAGGCGCCCGTGGGGTTCAACCGGAGCTCATTCACATGCACGCGAGAGCCCAGGCATGTGCGTCTTTCGGGCATGAACCGCTTTAGCCAGGAAGTTTTTAAAAAGTTTACTTAATTCTTCATATTTTGGGAAGGCACTGAACGGATTATGGCAGCCCTCCATGAGCAGTGTTTCAGAGTTTATGGACAGATTTGTATATAGTTTTGCTGTTGTTCAATCAGGTCTCTGATTAATTCCATTGATCAGGTTTTTTCATCATTTTTGGATTCTTCATTCACGGAATATTTTTACAAACGAAAATTCTCCGTTACTCAAAGACATCACAAGGTAGGTAAACGATAGAAATAAAGTCATTTATTGGGTGTACACCTTTAAATTCAAAGTGTGTACTTTGAGAATGAAGTTAAATGGAAAAAAATATAATACATATTTTTTGGTTTCTTTCTACTAACTCGAAATGCCCCCACAAATCTGGAATGTAAAAAAAAGTGCATTAAAAAGATCAAGTCAAGTCTTCCGTAAGTATTCCGTCTACTCAATAACTTAGATGTTGAGTTGTCATTTGATCTGACTTGGCTTAATGCAAACGAAGACGGTGAGTTAGTTCCACATGCTTCACTCAAACATGTGATGTTTGAAATGAATGACCATCCATTACGATAAATGATTCAACTGCCTCTTGGGGAGTCGACTTTGATTTAACTCAATGTAAAGACACAGGGGAGGGGAGGGAAGAAAAAAAAAGCTTCGGAACACATTAGAAGCAATGTACATTTTATTGTGTGCTATGTACATATTTTACAGTATGTTACAGCAATAATACGCGTTTAATGCTACACAGTCAGGATTGCACGGTCGTAGTTAGGCCACAGTGGTAGGGTACCGTGGTATAATCAGACACAACGTCAAGTATAAGTACAGTATACATCTTTGGCTTCATAAAGGATGACAGGGCATGACGGCACAAGGACACAACACTGGGTGCACGTCATGACACATGGGCATCCACAGCTGAACAAGGTATGGTAATGGTTCATCAATTATTAATATTTCTTAAGTTAAACACTTTTCCAAGGCAGGGATTTGCAGCCCAGAGTGCAGCAAAAAAATAATAAAACGATTTCCTATACATTTTGCTTTTGGCGGAAAACAGATGCTACATGCACAAGCCGACTATAGCTTGCGTCTATGACCCCTTGGAAACTGAAGCCAGATGGTCTTCCAAGAAACCCATCCACCGGCTACAGCCAGCCTTTATCAGAGCAAACTCCTTGGCTTCTGGGCTCGTGGGCAATATTATTATGTGTCCCCAAACTTTTTTTCTACGGCAGATGCTTTCCGCTGTAGCTACAACGGTGTGAGGATAAGAAGCTGCTTGCTCTTTATTGGACTCCCTGGGTGGATTGGTTATATAGTGAAGCAAGGCCCCACCCTCCCTCCCTCTTTCCTCATAATATTGAATCTTCTATTCAGGCGCTTAAGGGTTGATCTATACTTAGTTGCACGCCGGTGTCTCACACACCGAAAATAGCCGATCTGCGAGCTCACAAAGCGGCGCGCGGCGACACATTGTGAGCTTGCAGATCGTCTAATTTCGTTTAGTGCGGCACGGCGCGCAAACCGAGTATATATCAGGCTTTAGACAGCACCGGCTAACATCCTCCTGAGTGCTGCAGGAGCAGGGGCAAGAATACTGAGAGGGCGAGAGAAAGCCTGGATGAAAGATAGATGGGGAGTAGAGTAGTTAAAGAGAGGGGGAAGTCACTGTCTCTGTGTGTATGCGTGTGTGCGCGTACGCGCGTGTGTGTGTGCGTGCACGCGTGTGTGTGCGTGCATGCGTGTGTGTGTGTGTGTGTGTGTGTGTGTGAGAAAAAGGAATACAGACAGAGAGATGGATGGAGTGGGGTCGGAGAGGTGAGGAGATGGTGTAATGATTAGATCAGGTGAGGAGATGGTGTAATGATTAGATCACAGACAGCCTTGAGCCTTCTTTCCTGCTTGCCTCCTGCACTCAAAAATCGAGAGGCACACATGTTTCAAGCAGGAAGTCCTGCAGTTGATAATGGCACAGTTCCTCTGGACCCAAAAAAAGAAAAGAAAAAAGGAGTGCAAGATGTGTGGATTACAGGAGTCTGAGAGCAAACAGGAAAGGGTTAAAGGGCTCTTTGAACCACGATTAATTGTCTTGTTTTCCCTTCTTTTACAACAACAACATGGAGGTCACAGAATGCATCTCCAAAGAAAAAATGAACTAATATTTCATGGATGATGTCATACTTTTACTGTAGCATGGACAAAGTGGAAGGGGAATGAGAGGCGAGGTGGAGAGAGGGAGATGTGTTTATGATGCTGCCATCTAGTGGACGTTCTGTGAAACTACTGGGGTAAAAGCCAACAGAAGGTCTTCTAAGGAAGAGACGCAACGTCCATATCAGCTGACGAAATACATCAATGTATGCCAAGAGAATGTCTTTTGTACGCGTCTCCTCAGTTCAATGAGACACAATCAATAGGACTGTCTGTCACAGCGGATGATTCAATAAAAAAAAAAAAAAGTCGAGTCTGATTTCTTTTTGTACAACTTAAAGGCTGTGGTTCTCAAAGTGAAGTCCAGGGACTCTCAGGGGTTCCTTGAGGGCAAGTCTGTTACTCTGAAAGTATACAAATGGACCCTAACGGGTCCATTTGGTTCCATTTGTATACTTTCAGAGTTAAGGGGGGTCCTTGAAATGTAAACGTTTGAGAACCGCTGACTTACATCAAGATATAACTATCATGGAGCATAACACAAAAAAAGCATTTTACAGTAACCCGCGCTTAAGATTCACAAAATGTACCTGTGACACAATAACCAGCTGCGTCAACATGAGACATGAGGAAACACCATCACAGCCACAGCTCTGAATAAACGACACCCCTGATGGGATGAAAGTGTGTCTGAGGGGAAAAGAAAAGCACAGCCTCCATGTGCCTGGAAAAGAGCTAAACGAGTCCATTTGAAGTCATCACTCGAACCCCAGCATCCATATTCTGGGGGGGACGAACGTTAGCCAAAAAATAGGCGATCTCCATGCTCCGAACACGTCGCAACTTGGCGTGTTCGGAGCTTGTAGATCGCTTATTTTTTTGGGCGAAAATATTTGGCGTGGAGGGGGGGAAAAAAGTACAGAGCCAACTCAGATCCAGTTTACTGAGTTTAAGTGGTTGAATATACAGTAGTTGATCAAACATCTGAGATGTTTGATCAACATTTCCTTGTACGTTTGTGTCTATGCAACGCATTGTGAGCTTGTAGATCGGCTATTTGTGCTATTTTTGTTTTGTCTATAATGACATACCCAGAATAGGGACGGCAGGTTGAAAGTGCTTAATTAAACCATTAAAACCGGGAAATCATTTTAGATTTTTGCGTTGGCTATTAAAACATTTGCAGGTGTACATCTGCTATTTTTGAAATCTTTTGAAAAATCTTGAAAGTGTGAGAACGACTGATGTAGAAGGCATTCGTAAGAATCTGCCTCAGGTCTTAATAGACAATTCAGCAATGTCGACTAGATAAACGGCCATTGAGAAGTACATTTTAGTGAATAGACTCAACTTGAGGGAGCAGTGATCCGGTGTTCTGGCACAGTTCTTTTGTTTTATCTTTTGCACAACGTCAGGATTTTTTCCTTCGACTCTGCCCACAGCTAGCTAGCTACGTCTAAGTGTGCTGTGTGGGTGTGTTCAGCTCCGAAGGCATTTACTCTCTCAAAATGTGGGCAAATACTCTCTTATTGGAGATGTGTGTGTGTGTGTGTGTGTGTGTGTGTGTGTGTGTGTGTGCGTGTGTATGTGTGTGTGTGTGTGTGTGTGTGTGTAATGTCTCCTGGGACGGAGCGAGCGAGGGAAGAAGAAGAAGAAGAAGAGAAGAGAGAAAAAGACAGAGACAGACAGAAAATGAGGATGGGTTGGAAAATATCGGGGTCAGAGGGGAGGGAACGAGGGAAACAGACACCAGAAGAAAATACACACTAAAAAGGCAAAGAATCAGAATGAAACGAAGAATAAACGAGGGTGCAGAGCGAGAGAGAGGGAGAGAGAGTGCAAGAGCGAGAGAGTGAGAATGAGAGCGAGAGAGAAAGGGAGAGAGAGAGAGAGAGAGAGAGAGAGCGAGAGAGAGAGATGAGAGAGAGCAGACTTGGAGGCTGTCAACATGTTTTTTCTATTTTTTCTCTCATCTTCTCATTTTCCTCTGTCTAAGCCCCAGTGGTTCCTGGGTAACGCGGCACGTTCTCAAACAAGGCGGTGATGCCATCCCCCCCACCCCCCCACAATCAGATAAACCCCGGCGTAGGGGAACCTGTCGGGGCAGAGCTGTCGCTAAGATAAGAACGCAGCGTTGCTGCTAACAGGAACACGAGGAGAGATAAAAACACAGTGGGAGGTGGGAACCAACAATAACAACAACAACGAGAACAAGCTAGGGTGCCATCGCTCCACGGCGCTCACAGCTTCTACGCCGTCGTTGCTCAGGGGTCCTCGGGGGCGGGGTTCCCCAGCAAAAGTAGCTAACGTAGCATCATAATCATTTTTAAATCATTTTTATACATTTGGCTATTCAAAAATAGCAGATCTACCAGCTCTAAAAGTTTGAGAACCACTGTTCTGCATCATTGAAGCGTCCCAAAACCTTTCCCTTTTTTAAAAATGATCTTCTTCTTCTTATTATTTATGTCTGCCTGACAGCAACGTCATTGTGTCTTCCTGCGTGTGTGCGCGCGCACGTGTGCGTGTGTGTGCGTGTGTGTGTGAGACAGAGATAGAGTGTGTGTGTGAATATAGTCTCTGTCGGGTGGAAACCTCATACAGTATG
>NC_139959.1:22281655-22316655 GCF_963454915.1 Gymnoscopelus microlampas
GGTAATGAAGGATGTCTGTGCCTGGTTAAAGATTAATATACTGTAGGCTCTGCCTTTGAACCAACTGATGTGCTATTGAACTACACATGAACCCCATGTGTCTCCACTTTGCCTTTTACATTTTGTCTGAAATGGTTTTTGCGTTTGTCTGAATGATTTTTCTCCTCTCCACTGTAGCACATTGATTGTCTGTCACTCTCACTCTTTGTCAGGAAGCTATTTTTCACACTTGAAACATATAAATTATAGTATTTCACTAGGGCTGCCTAGTAAAACGCGAGTTGACTGAAATAAAAACAAACATTCCCTAAAGTACAAACACGGCAAAGCCACCCCCAAAGAGTTGATCGCAGGACTTTTTTTAAAGCGTGCTTGGACAGTAAGTCTTCCCTTTTGACATGACAGTATTAGCCCAATCAGTGTTCAATTTTGTGGGAAGAGGGGGGGGGGGTCCATGCCTGTGCTTTTGATACCCCTCCCTCTCTCTGTCAGGTGGAAACCTCATATGTCCAAAACTGTTACTTTTCAGGATTCAAATAGAAAATACAGCAAAAGTAGCAAATCTACAGTACAAGCTCAAAACACGCCGCTTCGTGCCTCATTTCGAGCTTGCGGCTTGCTACTTTTGATAGTTTTGTGTGAAGCTGTGGTATGATCCTAAATTTACCCCAAAAATTGGAGATAATAGGTTTCTGCCCGACCACAACGATATGATTTATCCCCGCTTCTGGTCAGAATGAAGATAAATGTATAGAATCCAAAAGTTAAAAACATTCAAATAAAATTTAAAAAATGTTTAAGTTTGTGCGTGTTGCTCTAGGTTTGTTGTTGAGAAGGTAGTAAGGTACTCACCATTTCCACCAGGCCGGTTAGCACGGAGCATGGCAGCGTTTTCTGGTTCCCGGTAAGGATATTGCAGCGTCGTGTCCAGGCTCCTGAATCCTTCCCTCAGTGAATGGTGTTTATAGTACTCTATCAACTCCTGCACAATACATCATGTACATTGTTGACACTCTTTTCTTAAGAATTGGTTAAGGTGTTACAAAACATTACAACTGTCGCTTGCGAAATTCAAGAAAATGGTGTTAAAATGGGTAACCTATTATAATATAATTATTATATATATAATTTATAATACTACACTACATTAATATTATTATTATTGCAGCCTCATTGCAGCTTTGAACTATATACAGTAGAATCTACTAGTATGTTAGGCCACTTTGATTGGCAGTTGTGCAGGGACCACTTGTTCATCTTGATGCCACGTGCATTTTCAGAGCACGCTTATTTGAACAATCAATCGATTACGCTCCACCTTGGATCGATGGAACCTACGTACCGTAGTTCTTATTTATTGGTATTACTCTTTGAATTTATACTATTATACTATCATTAAAATGTTATGTTTTTAGGTTGAGAACCAGTAACTATAATTTAGAGGCAATTGCTACAGTGAGAGAGAGAGAACATATTGTCAGTGCAAAACTGTTACTTCAAGATTCAAATTCAAAAGTAGCAGATCTACGAGCTTCGCGCCACGTTTCGAGCTCGTAGATCTGCTACTTTTGATGTTTTGTGTGATGCTGTAGTATGATCAAGTAGGGCGTTAATTTACGAATACAATAGAAACTGCTAAAATGTGGAGATAAGAGGTTTCTGCCTGACAGCAACAACATGGTCTGAGCCACCACTCACCCCCAATCCCAGCTATTCCTGTACACCCGTTCTGTAGCTAAAATTGACACTTCATTAGGGGGGGAACAGTATCACTAATTTATGAAGTGCAAGCGGTGGAATTTAAAGAAAGAAAGAGAAAGAGAACCAAAAATGACTCACTAATATGCTCCGGAATTTCTTGTTCTCTGCTATGTGGAAGCAGCCCTCCTTGGTCAGGATCTTGATGTGTTTCACGTCGTTGCTGTACCTGTGGGCCGTTGAATAAGTTATGAGTGTAATTTCCACCCACTGATCACCGCCATCGATCGGAGCCTGCACACCCCCCCCTTCCCCCTCCCACATCTCCCACATCCCCCACGGCCCCTAGGGACGCCCCCCCCCCCCGTCCCCGTCCATGTAATGCATGGAGGGCCCAAAGGTTCCTGACACACGAGCGATGGGAAGTCGAGAGAGAAGGTGGGTGTGTGCGTGTATTATTATACTTGTGAGGGGCAAATGTCCCCACAAGTATAGTAAAAAAAAAAATATGACCAAACATTGTGAGGACCATTTTCCTGGTCCTCATAAGAAAAAAAAATATTTTATGGTTTAAACTTGACTAGTCCATAACCGGTGAAGTGCGCTTGCGAAAGTAGTTGCAAACGTGGGGTTATTGGGCGTCCTGTCGCGCGTCCCCCCCCCCACCCCCCCACGCGTCCCGTCTGCTATTTTTTTTAGCTTATTTTCAGCTATTAATATTATATATTTTAGGTTCAGTTTCATTTTGTAATGAAAGTTAAATGTTATTTTGATATATTGAACTTTAATATTATGTACTTTTTTTATTTATTTTTTAAACAAAACAAAAATGAGCTAATAGGAACTGATATCTCTCCTTATTGGATGAAATTGGTGACCCACCTGGAAATGTATGTCCTGTTTACTAAAGAACTGGAGAGATCACTGTTGCTGAATAAATAATAAACACTATAGTAATGATTACTATGAGAGAGATATTTACTTTACTATGATAAGAGATATTTAACACTTGTAAAAAATAAAAAAGGGGGGGGGACACTTACAGCACCTTTAATTAATTATTTCAAATCGATTAGAAAATGTTGCACTTTATGGCAAAACAATATTGGTCAAAACATGTGTAATCAGTGTAGTAAGACATTTCCATTCAATACGGAGCCCCCTGACACCGTTGGTGGACGCACGATCAGAATACCAATGCAGTCAGCCTCCTTTGTGCATCACACCCAGAGCTGGCCCTGTCTTGATCTCTATCACTCCCTGAACGCTAGTTTCTTAGGCATCATTTTTTTTACCTCCCAATATTAGATGTTGAAACCCCCTAATAAACAGCCCACAGTTACTGAGGACAACCGTAAATTAAAATGCTACCGCTTAATTCTGACAAGCCCAGGGCCTCGAGGCTATTCGGCCCGAAACTCATCAGAAATCAGCTCCCAGGTCTGAGCAGATGTGGGGGGTGAAGGAGAGGGCATCTCCATTTGTCTGCAACACTCTTTTAAAATGCAGTTTCAACTGTTCCCCTCTCTCTCTCTCTCTCTCTCTCTCTCTCTCTCTCTCTCTCTCTCTATCTCTCTCTCTCTCACAGAGGTGTTTTAATAACCTTGAGCAGTCTCATAGCCAAGTCTCGGTGGTGTATACCGAGAGATTTGTTTGCATGCGCACAAGCAATTAAGACATCGACGCTGCATGAACTTGAAGGCCTTGTTAAAAAAAAGGCCCATGTTTTGTAGGAAGACTGGGAGGAAAAAAAAGAGTTAACCCATCCCAATGGCGTTGAGAAGGAATCTGTCTGTCCCTCACCGAGAGGCTTGCTGGTTCCCTGTTGGCAACAACAACAACGTCCCAGCAGAACGGCTTGGCAAACACACCTATAGCATAAGACGCCTCTGTTCAAATATGCCTGCCACATCTTCCCAGCCAGCTGTGGTGCAAAGTAACTGAGTGCTTTTACTTTACTTGAGTTATTTCCATTTTTCAATATGTTATATATGTTAATATGTTTTATTCCACTACATCTTAGTGGCAAATATTGTACTTTTTGCTCCGCTTCAATTAGTGACGGCACTTCAATTTAGAGACTTTAGTAAGTACTTTCTTTTAGTAACCCTGTTTTTCTTTCTTACTACATTTTCAAACAGCCTAAATATAAAAAAGGGCTTCATTCCGTAATGTCTTTTAGCGAATACATTAATTTGCAAAAAAAAAACAAACGTTAAAACATGGAGATAAGAGGTTTATGCCCGACAGCAACGATATACAAACACCCAGTGGTCATTGACAATAAAGTGAGGGTAGATGCGGTGGACATTACGGACAAATCACCACCAGTGAGCCCCTGGACCTTTAGTTTTTACAATACATCTTACACGTACTTACTTGATGCTAATGGCGTACTCTGTGAACTCGCGGCTGCGGTGTCGGACCAGGTACGTGCTGTTGACCCGATTGATGAGTTCCGTCTCTGCCTGTAGTCTCTCCATGGGCCCAGCGAACCTGTCAGCCAAAAACAACGACGACAAATGTTATTTGGACAGACTGACAGCTTAATTTATGCTCCGTCACTAAAACATGTGAGTACTTTTTCCCACCACTGGCATTTAAAATCAGCGCCACCTTTACCAGCTGTAACAAGTGCATATTTACACATAAATGCATTACTAATTCAATCCAATCATATTATTTGCTCTTCTGAATGAAGATGCCAATACTTTCGTACTTTTACTCAATACAACTTTGAATACAGAACTTTTATTTTTTCCTTTTTTTAGCGGCGCTAGCCGCTCTATACCTTTAGGTATAGAGCGGATCCTGCTCTATACCTGACTTTGTCCGTGTTCACCGTCAACGTTCTGATTGGTCAGACCCGTCAACGCTCTGATTGGTCAGACCCTTCAACGCTCTGATTGGTCAGACCCATCAACGCTCTGATTGGTCAGACCCGTCAACGCTCTGATTGGTCAGACCCGTCAACGTTCTGATTGGTCAGACCCGGCAACGCTCTGATTGGTCAGACCCGTCAACAAAGTGATTGGTCAAGCTTCACGTGACACATGGCTATAAACACATTATAAACACATATCGATGACAAAATGTATCAAAGGCGCCGCTACCTTCACACAGGGTGGGATTTTTGTAACATATTTTGGTAACACTTTACTTAAAGGTTGGGTCTATAATGCATTATAATTGCATTTATTATGAATTATAAGGCATTATAACACTCATTATAAATGTTTATATTGTATGTTTATATGCAATGTATACATTCATGCATAACAACAAGTTATGGTAGTTATAATGTGCTGTTTCACTGAGCTTGTAATGCATTATGACCTTAAAACCTTGTTTTAAGTTGTCAAACATGATTATAAACATTTATAACAAGTGTTATAATGCCTTATAAGCGCATTATATTATATATGCATTATAAATGTGCTTATAATGCATTATATGCCCGACCTTAATATACAGAGTTACCCATTTCTACTGTGTTTCTACATTTTGGTGCTACTTTTACTGAAATAAAATATCTGCATACTTCTTCCACCACTGCCTGTATGGGGAAACAAAACGACTGCAGCTAAGCCACAGGGGAAGCCCCATGATGTGGCAAAGGGAGATCATTCTTAGGTTTGTGGTCTTCTGGCAGGGCTACTCTGCTAGAACATGCATAGTCATGACAGTGACTTGCTGGATAGATATTCAAAACACGGTTGTTGAGGAAAGTGAAGCAAAAAATCACACCACACCGCCAGTGTGTTTTTGGCTTCAGTCCAGTGTTCCCTTTATTGTTCATTTACTACATTTTGTTTTCAATTGGTATTATTATTTCAAAAATCTTTTAAAAATGTCCCTAAAAAAAACATTCAATACAAATATTTTCATAAATTAAATCAATGAATTAGAAAAAAACGTGTAAGAAGTAGTGAAGATAGCACATCTCGGGGGGAGACGTCACATTTCTCTTTTGGGCCTGAACGAAAAACTTGGCAACCACTGCTTTAGTCTAAAACAAACACCCGGACTATCATAATTCATCTTTCTCTGGTGCTTTGGCACATTTTTGTCATGTCCTACACAGTATGTGTAAAAACAAAAGCTATACATCGTGTTAAAATAAAATAAAATAAACATAAGAGTGTGGGACTGAGAAATGCTCTTACTGGGAACATACCAGGGTTGTGTGGAGTAATCAACTGGCTTCGGCACCTGGTGGCATGAAGACAGAATGTGAGCGTTAAACCACATTTTTACCCTCTCAACTTTTCCCAAACCAGTGTTAATTACATTAACGACACAAACCGCAGCGTCCCTATTCTGAGGGCCGAACATTCGGAGAAATATATCGCATCTACAAGCTCTCCACGTGTCAGAGGTTTTATGTAGAGGGAAAAAAAGGAGGGGGACCAAATATAGACCCGTGGGCAGTGGTGGAAAAAGTACTGCAATGCAGAAATACTCAGTTACAAGTAAAGGTCTGGTATTCAAAATGTACTTGAGTAAAAGTGCAAAAGTATTGGCATCAAAATGTACTTAAAGTACCAAAAGTACTCATTATGCAGAATGTCCTATTTCAGTGTTCAAAATCTTTTGAAAATAGCCGATCTACAAGCTCACAGCTTCACGTTGTGAGCTTGTAGATCGTCTATTTTCAAACAGCCGACGCATATAGGGATAAAATGATTAAGGCATGTTTTGCAATAATAATAAAAAATGTAGTAAGTAACTAGTAACTAAACATTTCAAATATTAAATTGCAGTGGAGTAAAAAGTACAATAATTGCCTCTACGATGTAGTAGAAGTAAAAGTACTGAAAATGTAAAATAATCCAGCAAAGTACAGTACTTGAGTACATGTACTTAGTTACTTTCCACACTGCCCGTGGATGACTCGAATGTAAATTGTAAACGGACTCCAGTCAACAAGTATATACTGTATAGGGTCTAAGTGGATAAACCACTTTCTATTCTGTTTCTTCTTACACAATCATCTCCTTTGTTGAACTGTAGTGAACTCTTGTGTATGCCACCGGTCCCATATTCCAGTGTATTTCTTTTTTAAACTCTGAACAGGTGCGTTTATTTTTTTACTCTTCTTTCTAATGACCCCAAGGTACGGCATAATAACCCCACTAAACCAGACTAATGTTGTGGTTATCTTTACAAGGGCATAAACGGAGCCATGTTATCTACTGGAGGACTCATATACTTGAAGCAGCTGTGTAGTCATACTGTCTGGACTGATACGTCAGTCCGCTGGTGATAGCTGGCGCATATCGTCGCCGTCGGGCAGTGGTGTAAAGTAAGTACATTTACTCAAGTACCGTACTTAAGTACACTTTTGAGGATTTTTTACTTATCTGGAGTATTGCTCCACTACATCTCAGAGGCAAATATTGTACTTTTACTCCACTACAACTATTTGACAGCTTTAGTTACTAGTTACTTGCAGATTTAGATTAGTATCACAAAACATAAACTACTTCAGCCCTATATATATTTCTGCCATTTGAAAATAGCCGATCTACAAGTTCACAATGCGTCGCATCGCGACACATTGTGAACTTGTAGATCGGCTATTTTCAAAAGATTTGTATACTTTTTTGCACTTGTGAAATGGGACATTCTGCACAATGACTACTTTTACTTTTGGTACTTTAAATACATTTTTATACCAATACTTTTGTACTTTTACTCAAGTACATTTTTAATACCTTACTTTTACTTTACTATTTCTACACTGCAGTATTGATACTTTTACTTACAGTAAGTAAAGAATTTGAGTACTTTTTCCATCAATGCTGTCGGGTGGAAACCTTGTATGTCCGAAACCATTCCTTTTTTATTATTATTTAAAAAAAACATTTTAAAGTGAGTGAAAATAGTCGATCTACAAGCTCACTACACGTCGCATCGTGATGCACTCTGAAATAATTTGATTAACGTTCAAATAATCTTCACCTATAATGGCATCTCCAAAATAGAGACACCAGGTTGAAATAGTAGCTGCAGCGCTACACTAGATGCCAACATCCTTGCACTTATGATATAAAATTCAAGTCTGTTTTTAAACCAGGTTTAAGATCTTTAATCAGATCAAATCATCTGATTCAGTCATTCAGTTGAAAAAGTCTTGATACAGTATATCCTTAGTTGATGTATATCTACGTGATGGTGTTGCGCACTGGAAGTGGGCAATTTTGTGAGCTTGTAAATCGGCTATTTTTGGTAGTATAAATCAGGCACGGATCAAACGCTTATTAACAACTTTAACCCTGGCATCCCTGTTTTGGGCATGTCATAGGCGGACATTTTACAAAACGTTTTTCAAAAAATAATCACATTTTTCAAAGATAGCAATGCAACAAGTTGTGAGCTTGTAGATCTATTAGTCTATTTTCGATATCTGTCGTACGACCAAGTACACAGAGGCTTAACTGGTTACGCACACACAGAATACAATATACCTTTGCACAAACCGCATTACGTGACTGGAAGATATGTAAGTCAGGCCTGATACAGAAGCAGTGCATGCATGATAGGATAGAAAAAAGGAATGGATAACGTAGCGTGTAAAGAAAACACAGAGACATATCTCAGTTTAAAAAGTGAGTAAGTATAGTTAGAAGATTAAGTAGTGGGATACGTGCCAAGTCACGGACATTATTAGAATACACAGCCAGTTAAAAGCTCAGCCACTTCTACCACTTTTAACATAGCGTAGCCAATTGCAAAGCCAACTGAGGCGAGCTCCTTGTTCCCAGATTATAGCGCCACAGTAGGAGGAGGAGGGGCTTTGCTTACACATGGACACGGCTTGACGGCGTCGCTTGGAAAGAAGCCAACCTCCTTCGTCGACAGGATTTTGCCCTGGAACCACAGAGAGATAATTGGGTTATGTTCGTCTGGCTGACTCCGTCTCCAATAACTCAGAAACAATTAGCTTGTGACACAAGAATGGTCCAATTTTTTTTACAGCCCTAGTTAACAATTGTTGAAAGAAATAATGCCTGGCGGGGGAAGAGAGAGGGAGAGAGAGAGAGAGAGAGAGAGAGAGAGAGAGAGAGAGAGAGAGAGAGAGAGAAGCTGACTATAACAGAGTTGCTTATTCCTCCCATGGGAAACCGGCACAAGAGCTCAGTGTCTTAATTTAACAACTAAAGCTGACAAATAAAGTGTTTTCCACGGCGCGGTGTCACTTTTGAAGGCCGAGTGTGATGCGGTAATCCGCTCTGCTTTAGTGTGACAGCGTGTTTGGTTGAAAGCGACAAGAGACTGTCACCCAGCAAAACAAGCGTCGCACGGAACTATTACTGTACTCTCTCACATCAATGCTGTGAAAAATATAAAACGAGGGCTCACAAAAAAAGTTGCAAAGCTGCAGGTGAAACTTGGGATGCCATTATTATAGTAAATGAATGCCCTACTTGATCATACTACAGCGTTACACAAAAGCTTGTAGATCTGCTACTTTTGCTAAAGTAACAGTAGTGTACATACTGCATGAGGTCTAAAATGACACAGATGCTTTCCCGATTTAAATAGGTAAAAGTACTGAAAAAAGGCATTCAGTTATTTCAAAGACTCGTTGTTGAGCCTGGTAAAGCCAGGAGAAAGACAAGTCAGGGTGCAGTACAAACTAGAAAGCATGAGCTTTAGGTGCACGTATGGGTCAAAGTGCTTCAAGCACCGATGGAAAGGCAATGAGACCCATCGACAAAAGGTAGAAGACATGTGACTTTATACAAAATTGCCTACAATTGTAGATTCAACAATAAACACGCGGCAGTCAATTTAATCCATTATTACCGGGAACGCATCTGGGTCATTTCTTAGATTTCTTTGGGCTATTCAAAAGTAGCAGATATACAAGCTCATAGTGCGGCACCGAGTGCTACAGTATGAGCTTGGGGATCTGCTATTTTTAAAGAATCGTGAACATTTATACAAATCTTTGAATATATCTATATCTATTTGTAACTCGAATCTTTGCATCTGGGGGGGGGGGGGGTCCCTGGAACAAAATATTTTCAGATGGAGGTCCGCATCACTTAAATTATAGCAGCATACGTTTTTTTCAAAAAACTGTTAGGATTTAGAAGACATTTGTAGAATCCCCAGAAGCAATAAGATTTGAGTTACAAATGTTCGCTTTAAAAATATATATATATTCAAAAATTTGCACAAATTTTCACGAGTCATGATTTCACGACCTACAGTAGCCTACACACAGTTAGCACAAGTATCTTCCTTTTGATTGTGTTACAGCCATTGCGAGGCACCTGTGATACATTTCTCCCAATGACATTTTATCGCTCTCTCCGTGGCGGCCCCTGATAGCGCCGTGGTAATGATTAAGCCGCTATAACATTGACGGAGTAAACAGATGGTTGCTGACGGGCGAAATGAAATTACGCTGATCGATTTTACTTTGTCTGGAACCCCCCGGAATAGGAATTATAGGCCCGCCGGTTTCCACGGTGACGGATATCGAGTGTTTCTCTCTCCGACTCAGTGTGCCGTCGGTGAATGGGACTGCGTGAGGGGGGGAGGGGGTGAGGGGGTGAGGGGGGGGGTCTGATCCGCCGTGGGTCATGTACAGTGTCATTTTGCATGTTGCTGGAATGAATCTCTTCCCCTGTTCTCATGAAGATGACGATGAGCTGTCAGCCCCTTCATTCCAAAAATATCCGCCCCCCCCCACACACACACATGCACGCACGCACCCTCCGGGAATCGAATTAACATGCATGGTGAAAAATTGATCTGAAGGACATGGGGACGGGGGGGGGGGGGCACGTTTGCACACATGCACACGCACGCACACCACTCTCAAAGTGAGGAATAAGCTAGGTAAAAATGAGGTAGTGATGAGAGAATAAAGAAGAAAAGTCATAGTGAGATATAAAGAGCAGCGGAGGTAGAGAGAGATGGTGTTAAGGTGCTGTCACCGTCACTAGTCCCCACGCACGTACGAGAGACAGAGGCACAAGGGAAGAGAGCCTGACCATGCCAGATTTTTGGTTCTGATGTCTGATAGAGAGAGAGAGAGAGAGAGAGAGAGAGAGAGAGAGAGAGAGAGAGAGAGAGAGAGAGAGAGAGACAGAGAGACAGAGAGACAGAGAGAGAGAGAGAGAGAGAGAGAGAGAGAGAGAGAGAGAGAGAGAGAGAGAGAGAGACACTGAGAGAGAGACTGAGAGAGAGAGTCAAACAACCAAACTGATCTGACCTGCCACCAGGGGCTGTGAACGTCGGCGCACATCAGCTCGATGATGTCACCGCTCTGGATGGTGAGGGGCGGACCGGAGGCCGGGCTCGGAACCCCAAAGTAGTTCCTGATGACTAACATCTTGGGCAGACCTGCAGAGGGAGGAGTGGGTTACTGTCTGGTTATATATCGCTGTTGTCGGGCAGAAAACCCTTATCTCCATATTGTAACTTTTTGTGTTTGTTCGTAAATGAATGCCCTACTTGATCATACTAAAGCGTCACACAAAAGCATCAAAAGTAGCAGATCTACAAGCTTAAAACGCGGCGCGAAGCGACGCGTTTTGAGCTTGTAGATCTGCTACTTTTGCTATTTTTGAATTTTAATCCTGCAAAGTAACAGTTTTGGACATCTGACAGAGACGACATTCATACTGTGTGTGTGTGTGTGTGTGTGTGTGTGTGTGTGTGTGTGTGTGTGTGTGTGTGTGTGTGTGTGTGTGTGTGTGTGTGTGTGTGCGTGTGTGTGTGTCATATTTCATGAACAGCCTTTTAACTTATCATGCTCTCTCTCTCTTTTACAGTAACCGTCACCCTTGCTCAAGAGGGCTTGGCTACAGAAGCCGAAAACAGCAAATCTACAAGCTGTGAGATTGTAGATCCGCTGTTTATTTGGTGTCCAACACCGTCAGTCGTGTGAGTGATTTTGAATTAAGCATCCCGTTTCAATCTGTTTCACGTCTCGAGCACTGTGTTCAAAAACAACTTCATTTACAGTATTACTTAACTCACTGAGAGTATTAGTATTGTATCCCATCAGGATAACAATTTCATCCAATCAGGAGAGATAAACCATACAGGATGCAGGAATAAACAAGTGAATTTGGAAGCGATGGGGGAAAAAGGAGCAGACAAGATTGGAACTGGAACACTACAAAATTGAAGCTGATAAATGGGTTCTCTATTCTGATTGGATGAAATTGTTGTCCCACCTGAGAATAAATGTTCTGTTTACTAGCGGGAACACCTGTTACTGAACAAACACTCTATAGCAATGATTACTAAACAAATATCACTAACACCATCTGTAACTAACACATTTACAACTCAGGCATTTAGCAGCATTTCTTATCCAAAGCGATTTACAAGTGCAAGATCAGATTAAGCAGATTAAGCATGAATTCTAGTCAACAAACAACAAGCCACAGAGTCATAAAAGTGGCGTGCAGAGAGAGCAATGTAGCGCCTCAAAGAAGCTAGGATACAAGGTAAACACAACTGTGGTGGTCAGTTGGTCTCCCTGCTGTCTTACACTGAGACACTTAGATAAGATGCTGTTGTCAGGGAGGATCACTACTGGTTGACGAGAGATATTAATTGTAAGATGTGGGGTGAAAATATTCCATGAAGCTCAACTCAAATCTTCTGGGGGGTCACTGGAACAAAATATGTTGAGGGGTCCGCGGCCAAATACATATTATTTTGGGGGTCCTTGACTTGAAAGAGTTTGAGAACCACTGCTTTACGTCGTAGGAATTTCGTAGCTCGTGCAGGTAAGACATAAATCTTACAGCTTTAAAACCATTATACTGCTAGAACAGTTCTAAACGCATCTCCGACTCCCAGGAAGAGATTTGAGACGAACACCGAAGTTGAGGCGAACACCGAAAGAAGCTTAAGGTGCTGCAAGAAGTGCACCCTGCAGCTTGTGAGTGTGTGTGGGCGTGCATGTGTGCTATGGGTGTTTGCGTGCCCGAGCACGCGCCAGTCCGGGTCTGAAGGGCATGTTTGTCATGCAGAAGAAGTGCCTCCGTCTGGTCTGCTAAACTATTCATTGTCCCATTATAGCTGGTAATGAGAGGGCGTATGCACGTGTGTAGTATACACGTAAACAACACACACAAGCAAATGTGCACGTGCGTGCGCATGCGCTTGGTCCGTTCCCCTTGGCAAGAAGTAACTCATTAGTCATTATTATATTCCAACGTAGTAAAAGTGCCCTCTCCGACATGCTGTTATCCATGCTGTGGGTGATAAGAGATAAGAGAGACGAGGGGGAGGTGAGTGCTGTTTGCTTCAGTCGGGGGTGTTTATTTGCTGCGTGATATCGTCTTGTCCCCCCTGGTTACCCCCCAAAACATTCTTCTGCTTTTCAATAAACATTAAATATTGATTCACTTGACTTGTGACTTTGACATTTCTGTCACAAAGTCAGAACTTGGGAGGTAAAACTTGACAGAAAAATGGGAATAAAAGTAGGCAAGAGGTGATATTGTGGGGGCGACACTCTGTTCTGCTCTGTTCTGTTGTGTTCTGCGCTGGCAGAAGGTGAGCTGGCACTGTAGCCGGGTGCTAGAACTTTTGGCAGACCTCAGGATCAGACCCAGATGTAAATTGGCGTCCTGGAACGAGTGTTGTTTTTTTGGCACAGCTAAATTGGTTTCCAAGATATCAGAGTCACAAGCATGACGACTGAACTGAACTCGCACGCACGCACGCACGCACGCACGCACGCACGCACTTGCGTGCAATTTGAATCATCAAAGGTAACAGTTTTGGACATTTGAGGGTTCCAACAGATGGAGACGATATTCTCTATGCCGGTGTAAGACATGCAATAAAAGCTGTGTTTTTAAACTTGACATTGCATGTCATTGAAGAAACATTTTACTACTTGCAAAGAAATATGAGAGGAAAAGATAATTAGAAAAAACTATGAGAAAAGCTCATAGCAAAACTAGCAGAATGTAAACAATGTTATTCTGAAAAACATCTCCCAGGTTATGATGATGCTCTGGCGCTGAAGATGGATTTCATACTTAGTTGCACACCAGAACCAGCTGATCTACAAGCTCACTGTGAGCTCGTAGATCAGCTGTTTATTCGGCAACGCGACTGCGTTCCACCAGGTATAAATCTGGCGTTGAGATCTGCCAGCAGGAACGTGTGCTAACTAGCCCAGAGAGGATTGACTTCCAAAGACCACATCGGCACACGCATGGAGAATTGAGTCTCGGGGGTATGAAAAACATTCCTGCCCACACATGAAGAAGCCCATGTGTTAACGTGCCTTTGGAAAGCCGAGGAGAATAAAAATAACAACATAAAAACACGACCGGCATGGTCAATTTATGAGACGCCGGGCAATCAAGCACCTATTGATTTTGATGTGTCGCCAGTCAATAATGATTTTCTGCATCAGGATGGAGGTGTGGGGGGGGGGGGGCATGTTTATCAGAGATTAAAGGCATGGCCTCGCGTGTCGATGTGGTTGACACTGCGTTCTCTGGGGGGATAAGGAGGGAGGACGGGGAGGGGAACAGGCCATAGAGAGGCGTTCTAGTGGAAGCTGGAGTCTGCATGTTGATGAATGGTGTGTGTTGTGGTGGCGCGGAGCCTCACCTGTGTCTCGATCCGAGCGGCCCAGCGTTTTGTCCTGCAAAGAGAGACCAAGATGAGACTGTGGACATGGAGACAACAGCTGGACAACACACATGGACAGGTGCACAGACAGACGCACACACTCACTGAGACACTAACAAAGCTATATGCGCCTCGGCCAAGTACAGGTCAGGTACAAAGACATACAGAGACAGTCACAGGCACGCATAGACATAAATAAACAAAGATTCCTATTTACTGGTTATTGTATTGTTTTAGGCCAGTGGTTCTCAGTGTGGCGTCCAGGGAACCCCAGGGGTCCTTTGAGGGTTAGGGTTCCAAGCGACGCCCTCTCCATCAAAACAATGTATAATTTAGATAACAGTATTAACTGCCACCGACAAGACTTCTTGTCGGATTCTGTTAAGGCTCAGCCTGCCGTCGACGAGAAGAGACAAGATTTTTTGTGTGTCAACCGTATTAATGATGCAATGGATTGCCCCGTGCAGATAATTGTTTTTTTTCCTCTACTACGACAACCCCATGCATGTGATGAGGCGATGTTCATGAGGACGGACATCACAGTGCATATTCCATGATTTTTCAAAGGTACAGTAAAATCGCTCTTTTTCGCTGGCAGTGGGGTGACATTATTATTTTTTAGATTCTTGACAATAATGACATGCCCAAAATAGGAATGCTAGTTTGAAAGTGGTTAATACATTTACAATAAAAAAAGAATGAGCAAGAATGCCTAATTTGATCAGGGTTCGACAGGTATATCTCACTACCTACGGTATAAACAGAAATTCTAGACCGAATCATATCTAACAATAAAAATAACGAATCAAAAACATGAATGAGAATTGCTGTTTTACACAACAAAATATGTTATTTATTTTACGCAAGAGGCAAGAGGCAATGCCCGTCGCAAGTTGATGATGTCATTTGTCCATGTGTGGTCCAGTCCTATGGAATGTATGGAATGCATGTGCAAAGAAAATATTAACCTTAGAAGTATTAAGTTGTTTTTTATTTTCACATGCATTCCATAAATTCCATAGGGCTAGACCACACATGGGCAAATGACATCATCAACTTGCGACAGGCATTGCCCCTATTGAGTGAAACTATTTCTAAAATAAACAAAATATTTAAGGTGTTTTTAATTTTACAACTGTGGCTTATTAGCCAGGGATCCTTTTAATGTTGAGATTTCTGAGGTCAGTTGACAACCCTATCACTGAATGAGTACGTCACAGAGTGAATAAACAGCCTGTCACTTACTGCACTACAGCCTCCACTGGCAAACCAAGCTGCACCGAGAAAACGCGTCAAAGTTGCACGGAACAATTTCTCATCATCGTCACCTGGAGTTTGGGGTAATTGTTCTGGGATTCAGTTTCCACGCTATAGGTGCAGTTTGGGCAATCGATAAGAGAAGCATTTTTCGTATAATCTGCAAGACGCCGAAGTTCTTGCCCCGGGCTATATGGGCTGCAGCGAGTTCTACTCCATCAGTCGCTTTGGTATATCGTCTCTGTCGAGTGGAAACCTCATATGTCCAAAACTGTTACTTTTCCGGGATTCAAAATCAGAAGCATCAAAAGTAGCAGATCTACAAGCTTGAAACGCGCCGCTTCGCGCCGCGTTTCAAGCTTGTGGATCTGCTACTTTTAATGCTTTTGTGTGACGCTGTAGTATGATCAAGTAGGGCGTTAATTTATGAAAAAAATCACAAAAAGTTAAAATATGGAGATAGGAAGTTTCTGCCCGATAGCAACGATATAAAATAGGGGAGCCCGGCAGGGGAGAACTCTTAAAAGTCAAACACCTACACACATAAACACATAAACACAGACATACTACACACACACACACACACACACACACACACACACACACACACACACACAAACACACACACACACACACACACACACACGCGCGCATGCAAACACACGCTCGTGCAGAGAGGAGCTCACCTGAGTTTTGCCGGAGCCGGGATCTGAAAGAAGTTTGAGAAGGGGGAGCATGGTGAGTGATGGGTTGGTGGACGCACATTCACACCCCTTGCAGCAGCACACGCTCCTCTGAACACGAGAGCTACACTCCCTCATTAGCGCGCTGTATAGTAGCTAGCTGCAGAACAACACACCGATACACTATAGAGGCACTGACTGAACTGCTTTGTTTTTTAGCCGGGCTGCTTTCACCTGACAGGGAGGGGGTGGGGGGTGGCTAGAGGCAGGGCCAACCTGAGAGGTTTTGCTCCACCGGTTTCTCTCATTGGCTCCCTGGAGGACAGGCAACACCCCACCCCACCACCCCTCTCTTCACACACACACACACACACACACACACACACACACACACACACACACACACACACACACACACACACACACACACACACACACACACACACACACACACACACACACACACACACACACACACACACACACACACACACACACATACACACACACACACACACACCTCTTTGTCTCCCAGCATGGCCTGTTCGCGGAGTTAAACTTTGACCTGTGTTACACAAAGGTAAACGGCAGCGGGCTGATAACACAAGAGCCCGGGAGACAGGTGGACTTGAGGCAAACAATGGCATATCTCTGCATCACACACATGCGCACGCGCACACACACACACACACACACACACACACACACACACACACACACACGCTGCAAATTGTGTTGTTAGTGCAGGTTGTTTTTTAGCGTCATGCCTCACCCCATGCCTGCCTGCCTTGTGATGTTGCAACACAGTGTTTATTCCAAACAGCCGTCCTCCTTGCAAGGCTGAAGTGTTCTCTACAATCAGCAGTTCTCTGCAGCCATATACACTGACACAACCCGCATCACATTTAACACCTCCCATGGGCTCAAAATCCCGACTATCAATTTGTCTCTGTCGGGGGGGGGGGAAACCTCATACAGTATGTCCAAAACTGCTACTTTTCAGGATTCAAATTCAACTAGAAAAAGTGTTCCTCGGAGCGCATGGCCCCGTCAGTTCAGGTAGGTTATTGTGGGCCAGCAATGTTGACGGAATATGAAGAATCGGACAGATCCGTCTTGATCACATGACTATAGAGATAATGTGTGCCGATTTGCGTGATGTTTGGACATAATCTGTAGGAGTAATATCATACCAATAATATAATAATTCAAGTAATATCAAAATGTTTCGCAAAAATCGGCCTCCTGGTGGCGCTATAATAGGGCAATGTCAAAAGGGTGACATTAAGTTCGTCAAGGTAGTGCGAATGTGCGCGCAGTTTCTCCTCAATCGGACGCTGCGTTCATGATTTGCCGCATTTTGTTCAAAACGGGGCCACTCCTGCAAGCTTTAGATGTCAATCTTAGCCAATCGGGATGGAATATGAAAAATCGAACAGATTCTTCTTGATCACATGACTAATAGAGATCATGTGTACCGCTGTGCGTGAACTTGGCATCATCGGCATGGTTGCCATAGTACCGATACGTCTCCCTGTCTGGAGACAGGAGAGACGGTGGGGAGAGAGAGATGGGATGCTGGTGGGAGTGATGAGGGGGGGATTTGAACAGACATCTTGGGCTTCACAGTCGAGCCCCCCCCCCTCCAGGGGGGTTGCAGTGGCCCCCCACAGATCCTGTCAGGGACATGGTGTACCAGGTGTGGCCTCTACAACCCCACAGTCAGAGACGTGACGGATGCCATGTCCTACTGGAGCTGGCAACTTGCCACGGGAAAGTGCGCACGCACGCACACACACACACACACACACACACACACACACACACACACACACACACACACACACACACACACACACACACACACACATACTGTACACAGACACAATCCTGAATACACACGCACACAGTAAGCATGTAGACATTGTAAAACTCATGTGCTCAGTTGTAAAAACAACGCACAGACACACTCAGACACAAAGAAAAACATTTATATGCATGCTTATACGCACACATGCACGCGCACACACACACACACACACACACACACACACACACACACACACACACACACACACACACACACACACACACACACACACACACACACACACACACACACACACACACACACACACACACACACACACACAGTTGGCACACATCGTAAAAGTTGTTCACTCATAAAAACATTGTGTTCTGGTACAATGTATTGTTATGTAGACTGGAGCAATACACTGTACATATCACTCCTCTCTCTCACACCACTACTGTATCGCTCTCCTTTATCTCTCCATCTCTCTCTCTCTCTCTCTCTCTCTCTCTCTCTCTCAATCTCTCTCTCCCTCTCTCTCACACACACACACACACACACACACACACACACACACACACACACACACACACACACACACACACACACACACACACACACACACACACACACACACACACACACACACAAAACACACAGAGGACATGCTCAGCAGGTTTTTTGGGGCACAAGGAGTTCCTTTCTTAGCGGTGACACAAGGTTTGTTTCTGGCGTTCGGTGTGTGTAGCTTGAAGCGTCACATCACAAACTGACAGCCACACAAGTCTCCATAAATACTCAAAACTAGACATATACAGGGTCTCATGTTTTATGCAATATCTCCAATGTCAAATATAATTATACTGTCGATATTTTTTGCATAAATATTTATTGCATCTTTCAGTTGGGCGCTATGCAATTCAAGTTGGTTTTGGACAGTAATTTTGTCCTATATTGTCTTTGGCATTGTGCAGTTTCACCTTGGTGACCATTTCCATTCGATTCCCAGCGCATGCATCAAACAATTCACCTCATCAGAGTGCAAATAGCATCACATTATAGACTGAAATATCTGCAACACCTCCCACACAGGCTATAATACGAATATATACAGTACTGTATATGGTACGCAAACTAGAATTTTGAATGTGTGCACCACATGCACTGTGCTCTTGTGCATACCTGTTGGAACATATGCATGGGTATACGTATGTGTGTCTGCGTGTGAGAGTGCCTGTACGCTTGTAATCCATGCATACGCTTACAGGTACATGTGCGCATTCCTGCGTGTGTGTGTGTGTGTGTGTGTGTGTGTGTGTGTGTGTGTGTGTGTGTGTGTGTGTGTGTGTGTGCGTGTGCGTGTGCGTGTGCGTGTGCGTGTGCGTGTGCGTGTGTAGGTGTGTGTGTCACCTGTTTTTCCACAGCTGCCAAATCGCCCGAGGCATTCTTTATGGGCTCCCAGACCACACTTGGCGCAAAAATAGCCCTGATTAAAGATGCCCCTGGACAAGAGAAAAACAACACAGAGAGACAGGGCATTTGATGGGGAGGACACTAGACAGAAGAAGCGATAAAAAGGTTGAGATTATATGTCTGTCAAATCCCCTGTCATGACATACAAACAGGCACACGTGACGTACACAACAGCAAGCGGTGCTTATTTACTTGTTACACACCCATCTCAAAGGCCCTTATTATAAAGTGATGTAACTAAGTCAGAGGGCAGTGTTGCTCTTTGGCTGGCTAGTGGCTACAGTAACTGTTAGCCTTCTCCCTAGAAATGGGATGCATGTGCGTGTACTCTCCCAAACCAGCCCACCCTGCTGTATATAGCTACTACAGTACGTCACTACTCACACTTGGGCTGAGTCAAACTAATTAGACACTGAGCCATTAGACACACAGGATACACCGGCCATCCTCATTCCCCCCATATACACACAGGGTGAGCCTTCCATTTCTCATTTTTCCATCATCATGTCCCTCACTCGTGTTGTTTCACAATTAGTTATTCGCCAAGAACAGGAGTCATTCTAACACTGTTAGTTTTCCAACTAACAGTGTTACACGCCTCCATCTGTTTTACAGAAAGACTGTCGGCAGTTCTCTGCTTGGGTATAACACATTAATAATTAGTTCTACAAGCGCTTCATTCTAACACTGCTTTGATGTGCCGAGGCGCACTCACTTCGCTGCTGTGTGTGACAGCAGAACTGCATTTAGTCAAAAGCCACCATTTTTCTGTTGGATTAATCCAACGTATGTGTCATAATCCAATGTTAAAACAATCACTTTGTAGGTTATCTATATTCAGGAAGAGCAAGTTATAAACAATACTGACACCCGTTTTCACTCGATGTTTGCTCGATGTTTAAATGGTGAATAAATAAATGGTGCACTCATATAGCACCTTTGTCCAAAACGCTTTGGGTGCACCTGGAGACCCACAAATGACCAGACCCACCAACAGGACAATCATGCTCGACTTCAACATTTCGCTGCTACCAACTTTTCGCTGCTTTTACCTGTATGAGCAAGTGACAAATAAAACCCTCTGGATTTGCTTGATTCTTGACTTGATGATGATGATGATGATGATGATGATGTGTATGTGTTGCCCTGTTCATACATTTAATGCATCAGTGCATGGGGTCTTCAACCGTCTTCAACAGGTCCTTGCTTCACACCCCCACTACATATTGGATTCATGTTGAATGTGTGTTTTCAGACATTTAACGACTTAAACCCTCAATACTTTTTAAATTTGACATTTGGCTCGGTACTTGGTCTGCTCTTTTTTCCCTGTACACCAAACCTTTGCACCGAAAAAGCCGATCTACAAGCTCACGAGTCGCAGACACGTTGTGAGCTTGTAGATCTGCTATTTTTGGCTAATGTTCCTCCCAGAATAGGGATGCAAGGGTTCAAGTGGTTAATGTAAAAATAAAACTAAATTGTCCCTATCACACAAAGATTTGGCGGCCACCTATGCAGTATCTCTGAGGACCCCCTACTAGGGGTCCCGGACGCCCTGTTGAAGACCTCTGCATTAGTGCGACAGAAGAACTCACCTCAACAGCATGTGACAGGCGCTGCAGGAGGTGATCTTGTCGAAGGTGTGCATGCGGAACTCGTGGGAGTTCAGGGTTCCGTTCTCAGGACGAATGTTGGATCTGAAGAACAAACGGAACAGCTGAAACATCTGGTAATGCAGTGAATACACAGCCTCCACGCACAAGCACACACACACACACACACACACACACACACACACACACACACACACACACACACACACACACACACACACACACACACACACACACACACACACACACACACACACACACACACAGTCAGATGGATCTGACTGTCTACACACACACACACACACAGTCAGACGGATCTGACTGTCTACACAGTCAGGTCCCCAGTGTTAAGTTACCCATTTGTAACTCTGACAATGTACAAATGAACCATTTGTACACATTTGTACACACTTTGTTTCCCGGTACGATCTCTATGGTGTCAGAAATACAGAGCTAGATTCAGAGAAACAGACACACAGATCAGAGATAGCTACACAGATACAGAGATAACTACACAGATACAGCGATAGCTACACCGATACAGAGATAGATACACAGAGATAGATACACAGATACAGAGATAGATACACAGATACAGAGATAGATACACAGAGATAGATACACAGATACAGAGATAGATACACAGATACAGAGATAGATACACAGATACAGAGATAGATACACAGAGATAGATACACAGATACAGAGATAGATACACAGATACAGAGATAGATACACAGAGATAGATACACAGATACAGAGATAGATACACAGATACAGAGATAGAAACACAGATACAGAGATAGATACACAGAGATAGATACACAGATACAGAGATAGCTACACCGATACAGAGATAGATACACAGAGATAGATACACAGATACAGAGATAGATACACAGATACAGAGATAGAAACACAGATACAGAGATAGATACACAGAGATAGATACACAGATACAGAGATAGATACACAGATACAGAGATAGATACACAGATACAGAGATAGATACACAGATACAGAGATAGAAACACAGATACAGAGATAGATACACAGAGATAGATACACAGATACAGAGATAGATACACAGATACAGAGATAGATACACAGATACAGAGATAGATACACCGATACAGAGATAGATACACAGAGATAGATACACAGATACAGAGATAGATACAGAGATAGATACACAGATACAGAGATAGATACACAGATACAGAGATAGATACACAGATACAGAGATAGCTACACCGATACAGAGATAGATACACCGATACAGAGATAGATACACAGAGATAGATACACAGATACAGAGATAGATACACAGATACAGAGATAGATACACAGAGATAGATACACAGATACAGAGATAGATACACAGATACAGAGATAGATACACAGATACAGAGATAGATACACCGATACAGAGATAGATACACAGAGATAGATACACAGATACAGAGATAGATACAGAGATAGATACACAGATACAGAGATAGATACACAGATACAGAGATAGATACACAGATACAGAGATAGCTACACCGATACAGAGATAGATACACCGATACAGAGATAGATACACAGAGATAGATACACAGATACAGAGATAGATACACAGATACAGAGATAGATACACAGAGATAGATACACAGATACAGAGATAGATACACAGATACAGAGATAGATACACAGAGATAGATACACAGATACAGAGATAGATACACAGATACAGAGATAGATACACATATACAGAGATAGATACACAGATACAGAGATAGATACACAGATACAGAGATAGATACACAGAGATAGATACACAGATACAGAGATAGACACACAGATACAGAGATAGATACACATATACAGAGATAGATACACAGATACAGAGATAGATACACAGATACAGAGATAGATACACAGAGATAGATACACAGATACAGAGATAGATACACCGATACAGAGATAGATACACAGAGATAGATACACAGATACAGAGATAGATACACATATACAGAGATAGACACACAGATACAGAGATAGATACACAGATACAGAGTTAGATACAGAGATATATACACAGATACAGAGATATATACACAGATACAGAGTTAGATACAGAGATATATACACATATACAGAGATATATACACAGATACAGAGTTAGATACAGAGATATATACACAGATACAGAGATATATACACAGATACAGAGATAGATACACAGATACAGAGATAGATACACAGATACAGAGATAGATACACAGATACAGAGATATATACACAGATACAGAGATATATACACAGATACAGAGATAGATACACAGATACAGAGATAGATACACAGATACAGAGATAGATACACAGATACAGAGATATATACACAGATACAGAGATAGATACACAGATACAGAGATAGATACACAGATACAGAGATAGATACACAGATACAGAGATAGATACACAGATACAGAGTTAGATACAGAGATAGATACACAGATACAGAGATAGATACACAGATACAGAGATAGATACACAGATACAGAGTTAGATACAGAGATAGATACACAGATACAGAGATAGATACAGAGATAGATACAGAGATAGATACACAGATACAGAGATAGATACAGAGATAGATACACAGATACAGAGATAGATACACAGATACAGAGTTAGATACAGAGATAGATACAGAGATAGATACACAGATACAGAGATAGATACAGAGATAGATACAGAGATAGATACACAGATACAGAGTTAGATACAGAGATAGATACAGAGATAGATACACAGATACAGAGATAGATACACAGATACAGAGATAGATACAGAGATAGATACAGAGATAGATACACAGATACAGAGATAGATACACAGATACAGAGATAGATACAGAGATAGATACAGAGATAGATACACAGATACAGAGATAGATACAGAGATAGATACACAGATACAGAGATAGATACAGAGATAGATACACAGATACAGAGATAGATACACAGATACAGAGATAGATACACAGATACAGAGATAGATACAGAGATAGATACACAGATACAGAGATAGATACACAGATACAGAGATAGATACACAGATACAGAGATATATACACAGATACAGAGTTAGATACAGAGATATATACACAGATACAGAGATAGATACACAGATACAGAGATATATACACAGATACAGAGATAGATACACAGATACAGAGATAGATACACAGATACAGAGATAGATACACAGATACAGAGATAGATACAGAGATAGATACAGAGATATATACACAGATACAGAGATAGATACACAGATACAGAGATATATACACAGATACAGAGATAGATACACAGATACAGAGATAGATACACAGATACAGAGATAGATACACAGATACAGAGATAGATACACAGATACAGAGATAGATACACAGATACAGAGATAGATACACAGATACAGAGATAGATACACAGATACAGAGATAGATACACAGAGATAGATACACAGATACAGAGTTAGATACAGAGATAGATACACAGATACAGAGATAGATACACAGATACAGAGATAGACACACAGATACAGAGATAGACACACAGATACAGAGATAGATACACAGATAGATAAAGAGATACATAGATAGATAAAGAGACAGAGAGATAGAGACACAGAGATACAGAAATAAAGACACATATAGATATAGAGATAGATACACAGATACAGAGATAGATACACAGATACAGAGATAGACACACAGATACAGAGATAGATACAGATAGATAAAGAGACAGAGAGATAGAGACACAGAGATACAGAAATAAAGACACATATAGATATAGAGATAAAGATATAGATATAGATACAGAGATACAGAGATAGATACAGAGATAGAGACACCCATAGAGTACAAACCGTGTCCTAGCTGGCTAGGTCCTTCAGCGCCATGTCGTAAAAATGAACCACTTAAAAAACATATGTTGTTTATTGACCAGTGTCCCCCAAGGGTCTATACTTGGTCCCATACTTTCCCCCCCTCCACACCAAATCTCTCATAAGAAACCCCTGTCAATATTCCTTCATGTTAGAATGCCACATTGCCCTTCCATGATGCTTTAAATCAGAATTACTTCATTTATATCAGTGGTTCTCAAAGTGGGCTCCGGGGACCCCCAGGGGTCGTTGAGGGGTCCCCAGCTAAATTTGTTAATACAGCAGAATCATTTTAACCACTTTAACCATATTTTATACTTAGGCTATTCAAAAATAGCACACAAGCTTACATCGCGTCGCTTGTTATTTTTGAACAAATCTAAAAAAAAAAAAGGAGAATTTTTAATTATTTTGGATCCCTGGCATAAGGCATTTATAGGGGGGGGGGGGGGGGGGTCTGCGGCCAAATACATTTAAATACATCAATTTGGGGGTTCTTGACATGAAAAAGTTTGAGAGACACTGATTTATATACATGTACAGGAATTTTCAGAAGCAGAGGCATGGATTCCCCCCATCCTCCCATGCAATTCGAAGGGTCTGACTGAAGGAACTGAGCGACACTCTTTGTACTGGGTCACATCTCTCCCGAAATGCATGCTGCACAGCAGCAGGGTTGTGTTGATGTAAATTGGAGCGTACAGTAAGTACAGTACTATGTCATAACCAGGATCTGACAAACTGTGTCACTGTGAAAGCACAGCACTAGCTCACTGTCAGACATCATCACCGAGTGGCCTGACTCGACGAACAGGACGGGAGAAATGTCTTCCTGGCGCTCTGACAAACCCACAGTGCAGACAAAAGAACACATGCCCCTCTTATCACACTGTCTGTCAAATCAGAAGCACACACACACACACACACACACGCACGCACGCACGCACGCACGCACGCACGCACGCACGCACGCACGCACGGACGCACGCACACACACACGCACGCACACACGTAAAACAGACACTCACATGGCCATGCCGAACTGCTCTAGCCATTTCTTTTTCAGCTCTTTGGTCTTGAAGAAGAATTCAAAGCCGCTCTGGCCCTGGTTGTGTGTGAGGTAGAATCCATAGGACCACTGCAGTTGGAGACAAGAATCATAAACACACAGAGAGGTATACATAAGAGGAGGTGTGACCACAAAAGTTTGACACAACGGTAAAAAAGGAGGAAATGAAGAAGAGATAGAAAGAAAGAGAAGAAAAACCCCAGCGAAGCTCTCTGCGATAAGACAGGGTTTAAATCAAAGAGAATGCAAAGAAAGAGAAGAGATTGAGGGGACAACAGTCGAAAAACAATTACGAGAGCCCAAAAACAAAGATGAAAGAGAAGATTAAAAAACAAGGTTAGCGAGGCAGAAGTAAGAGATGGACAGAGAGAGAGAGAGACACAAGTTGTCTCTGTCGGGTGGAAACCTCATATCTCCATAACCCTAACCTTATGGAGATAAGAGGTTTCTGCCCGACAGCAGCGAGGTGGATGGGGACGACCCGCGTTCAGACTGGAGAGGTGAGCGAGGCTCAATCACGCATCATTAGCCACTTCAAAGGCTAATCGTTACTCCATTAGCCCCTGTGTTCAACGAGCATCTCTGTTTCAGCTTGCAGCGCTAATACCGCTCATATAGCTCCTGCAATTCATTCGAGCACTCAAAGCTGGGATTCTTTGTTTAAAACACAACATTGTAAGTGTTAAAGCAGCCTACATACATGCATTAACAAGACTGAGGGCCCTATAATGGGGGAAACAGGGAGCTTTGTTACTGTATTTTCCGAACTGGAGAAGTGTAGAGTATCCACACTCCACAGTGAAGTGACAAGGTTGGATTAGGTTGGAATACATTATCAGTGGGGGTGTTGCAGGTGGATTCAATCATGATCATTCAAATGGTCGCTTTTCGTTACCTTTTAAGAGCTGTGCACAAGCGTCTCAGAAGAAAGTTTGTGAGAAACATAATTTCTCACAAAATCAAACTGATGTCCTTGTGCGGAAGGTGCAGAGTCTTAATGAGTCTTCAGCCCCACAAAAACAAAAGATGACTAAAAGCAGATTATGTAACATTATCTTGACAATTGACAACTGCAGTTAAACGTCTGACACTGGTCCTAGGAGAAGCATTCTTACTAAAGCCCAGTTCATAAAGCAATTCATAATGGCCAAATAAACTACGTGGACAGACAACCACAAAATGACTGCTGCACGGACCTCCTACAGTAGGTGGACATCTGCTACAGTATGTACTCTGTCTATATCCTCGCAGTAGTCCACCTCGGAGGTACGTGCAACAGTCAGTTGTCTGTGCGTACCTGTCCCCAAAAAATGTTGTCTTTAAAATGGGTTTTGTATGCTGAGTATGCTTTGAGTACACCGGGCTATGAAAGGCAAAAGTGTGCGGATAGTCTACTCTACTGGACATTCCATACCGTACGTGTTTGGGTGGATACATTTATCCATTGTCATAAATATTCTATGATATATTTCCAACTGCAGAGTCACCCCTCAACTGGTGAGTCACCCCTTAACTGGTGAGTCACCCCTCAACTGGTGAGTCACCCCTGCAAAACAATAAAACATGTGCAGACCAGTCGAGTGCTCCAGTATTATTTGGGTAGTCTCTCCTGGATTGCCCAGGTGTTATTATTTTCTCTGATTCAAGTTGTCCCTGTTGAGCACCGACGAGCCCTTCGACCTTCTACTGGCTGAATCGTGCTGGACTTCCCTTTAGATATATAAAGCAGGTTTGTGGGATCTGGGTTTTGCGTCTGCCAAGCAAAGTGAGTCGAAAATAGCAATGGAAGAGCACGCAACTCACTATACGGCGGTAAGACCTGGTCCAAGCAGGCAGGCCCCAAAATTGCTGCAGTACGATGCTGATTTGCAAATGACACACCTCCTATTGCACCTCTCGGCCAACAATGGGGCACCGTGAGTCCACAAAATGCCAAACATACAAGCAAGCAGGGACAAACATCCATGCCACTTTGCCTCTTGCCACTTGCCCATTAGTGGCCCCCAAAGGCTGTGCTGCTCCCTACACATAAACAGACCAAAGAGGTTTGCATCCTTTATGGGTTCAGTGGAAATGTTTTCAAATTCCGGCCATGGTCACCAACATTCCTTATTAGGGCTCATCCTGAAAAAATGCCAATAAGATGAGATATCTGATATCTCTCATATACCTGCAAATATGACAATTTAGCCAGAAGATGGCGCTACAGGAAAGATGATGCGGCCACTTGAATGGTTCAGGTTCATCCTCTGGGGAGCATGAATGTGCTCAGTTTGTCAACATGGACATCTGTAGAGCCCCGCCACTAGCAGGGCTGGGAACAACATCTAATACATTTTGGCTGAAAGTTAAATTGTGGTTTAAACTTTTTTTGCCAACTTCCAGAGCTCAGGACAAATAGTTCCATTCTAACATATTCCAAGTCCTCAGCACAGACGGGAACTCAAAACTGAGCGGTTTGTTAAAAGGAGATTATGTCAGCAGTGATCCAACAGCCGATGAATAAATAACGCAACAAAATATAATATTTTTTTTGTTTTGTCAGCGTTAAGCCTTCAGCGCTACAACGCAACCTTCTGCTCAATCCAGTGACAGACGACTGTGTGTGCGTGTGCTCGCGTGCATGTGTGTCCACTGGCCATCATAATTATTGGAGATGATTTTGGTTTTGAGCTCATGTGCATGTGACAAACAATGGATGAGCTGACAGTTGAGTGATGATTTTGCCAGATCTGATGCCTGATTCATACTTGGTTACGTGCTGGTGTCTCACACTGAAAATAACCAGACCTACGAGCTCACAAATGCGGCATGTTGTGAACTTGTACATCTGTTATTTTCAATGAGAGACACGATGCGTAACTAAGTATAAATCAGTAATGAAATCAGTAATGAGTAAGTAATGAGTATAATAATATTTACAGCATCACTAGAATCCAAACAATTCCCTGGCAAGCCCTATACGGCAACATTTCTCTTAACGTTGTTACAGTAAATGTGTGTGTGTGTGTGTGTGTGTGTGTGTGTGTGTGTGTGTGTGTGTGTGTGTGTGTGTGTGTGTGTGTGTGTGTGTGTGTGTGTGTGTGTGTGTGTGTGTGTGTGTGTGCGTGTGCGTGTGCGTGTGATTGTGCGTGCGTACGTACGTGTTTGAGAATCAGACGTGTGTGTAGTAATAGAAGTGCCATCTGGGAGGATGTAAGCTCTTCACTTTCACACTGCATGTTTCAGTGTGTCACAGGTAAATGAACAAGACATGTGTTAAACGTGTTGGGACGTCGATGTGACAAATGAACTACATGCCCATTGCCCAGATAACCAAATTACATTTCAACAACAACAACTCAACAGTTCGAATTAGGCATGCGTGTGATAGATCCAAAAGTAGCTCCTAGAGTCTTTCCGAATAGCAGCTAATTATTGGTGTACAGTTCCAAGCGTTCAAGCAAGGAAAGGTATGCTGGACTGAAAGGATCATTTGAAATACAAATAAAAAGGACATCTTCTTTCTTTTAAGGAGATGTGATTAACATTTGTATTGCTTCGATGAGAACACCAAACGTTTGCCAGGATGAAATGTTTGGCCCTGTGTACAGTATGCAGATGTACTGTACGGTACAGTACGTACATACTGACTTCTGCTATCATCTTTGTCTTATCACTGGTTTTTCATGTCAAGGACCTGTATGTTTTGGGCCGCAGACCCCCATTTGAAAAGATATTTTGTGCCAGGGAGAAGATTTGTGTTTTTTGTTCAAGCTCGCAGTGCGGCACAAAGTGGCACGCTGTGAGCTTGTACATGCTATTTTTGAATAGCCAACATACATAATATGAATAAAGTGGTTAAAAGATTGTGATGCTATATTAACAAATTTAGCTGGGGACCCCCTGGAACCCCCCCCCCCCCCCTCGGAGCCCCCAGACCACACTTTGAGAACCACTGCCCAGCAGCACATGATGTAACATTGTAGCATTTCAGATTTCCCTGTACTTGGCATAATCGTGTGATAGAAAGATAGTCATTTGTGTGGAGTTTTAATACGTCAAATTGATGTACTGTAGAAGTGCAGGCAGGCAGATTGTCTGCCAAAGATGTAGATAGCTTCCTGAAAAGCAGTCAAAATAGATATAGTTTTCTTCTAACATAGCCAACACTAGCTTTGGCATAATGCCTGTATGGCAATTAAATACATTAGGCCATGGGTATTCAGCAGGGGGTTCGGGACCCCTAGGGGGTCCTCAGAGCCATTGCATTGTGGGCCTGCCAATGTATTGTTTGACAGTAAAGTTAGCTTTATTCAAAATTTCAATTATTTAAATACAGTATGTCTGAAAATACACACATAACATGAATCCAATATATCAAAGCAAAGTTGATAATAAATTGGTAAGAAAAATGGGAGAAAAAGAACTCCTACAGTAGCACTTAAAGGCTGTGGCTCCAGAAGTGCTGAATTAATGCTTTTAAACTGTCTGATGTTATGGACTCGTCATGAAAGCTGTCAATATCATCAAGAAGAGTGCTTTTCAAACGCATCTCTTCTCTACTGTCTGTGCTGCTGCTGCTGCAGGAGAAGAACACACTGCTCTACTTCACCGTTCTGAGCTTTGATGGCTTCCACGCGGAACAGTATTTGTCGTGCATGTTGGACTTACAGTATGCACATCTAAAGTGGCGTTTCTGGCCATTCAGGCACCTACAGTATAGGCACGATGACACATACCGTGTGGAGAGTGGTCTGTCCCTTGCTTTTGTTGAGATGTAAATGGTGCATTCATTTAGCGCTTTTATCCAAAGCACTTTACATAGATAGATTGATAGATTACATTCACCCATTCACACACACACACACATTCATACACTGATGGCGGAGGCATCAACCTGCTCATCGGGAGCAATTAGGGGTTCAGCGCCTTGCTCAAGGACACTTCGACACTAACTCTGGGGGAGCCCGGGATCAAACTGGGAACCTCACGGTTGCCATCAGGCCGCTCCACCGACCACTCTACCCCTGAGCCACTGCCGCCCCCTAGATGTAGGAAAGCTGAGAGGGAACGCATAGAAGGAGCACGTTTTAAGCCTGTTTTGAAAATTGCTTTAATTCACTGGAGTCGCATATGGCACCGGTGCAGAAAAAGGATAGTCATTTTGTATTTCAAAGCAACATGCCAGACGCCAGAGGGTTAAAAATAAAATCTTTACTTTTCTAAAACCAGAGACAAACACACAGTGGTGCAGTCGGTTTGGCTGAACGTCTATACAAACACAGTTGGCCATGTTCGGGGGAGGGTAGCTGGGAAGGGAGGGTGATCTTTGTGGCTAACCCTGTCAGAGGGGAATGTTAAACGGGCTGAGTACTGTAGGAAAGAGAAGCAGAGCCCTCGCGGTGGGGGCTCCTCACTGACAGGTGAGCCAGTAGGATACAACAGTACATCCTCCCGGTGGGGGCTCCTCGCTGACAGGTGAGCCAGTAGGGTACCTTGGGGCCTTTAGCATGCTGGGAACTGGAGTTATGGCTGTTTAAACCCCAGCCAATAGGAACGCAGAGGGGGGCGGAGCAATGGTGCGCCTGTGGTCCCTGATGTGGCTATTGTGACGGCAGACCCCTGACCAGTGTTGGTGCCAAGTTTGGTGCGGATCGGAGCAAAGGTGTGCCTCGCAGGTCCGCATGTTACGTTTGTGACGTCCACTGCCTGCCTGCTCGCCCGCCAACGGTTGACCCTCTAGGCCAGGGGTCTTCAACAGGGGGTCCGGGACCCCTAGGGGGTCCCCAGAGCTACTATAGGGGGTCCGCCAAATCGTTGTGTGATAGGATTTAGTTTTTTTTTACATTAACCACTTGAACCCTAGAATTCCTTTTCTGAGAGGAACATTAGCCGAAAATAGCAGATCTACAAGAGAGCTTGTAGATCGGCTATTTTTGGCAAAGAGGTATAGATGTAGAGGGAAAAAAGAATAGACTAAGTAAAATCTGAAACACAATGTTATACAATATATAGAGTAGGGGGTCCCTGCTTCATCTTTCTCTCAGCTAGGGGGTCCTTGGCCTGAAAACGTTGAAGACCCCTGCTCTAGGCAACTTTAATATAGGATAGTCATGGTTGTGTGTGCTGTACCTTTCGGTTCTCCTTGTCCGACGTGGGGTTGTTGGTGACCTTGAAAAGGTGCAGGTCAATCACTTCTTTCATCTCGTAGTTGTCTCCTCGCCGCTTACACACGATCACGGCCGCGTCAAACAGGAAGATGTGCCTGTGAGACGGGGCAGGAGGAACACTCAGCATCATCTCACAGTCGGTAAACAACAAGGAGGACCTGACACCAGATACTGTGACATGCTAAACTAGCCCTGTGAACTGCTTCTGTGGCAAATGAAACCCATGTCACGTAACATTTGAGAACTTAAATGGTGCAGCCTGACGGCGAGTCACAGGTTTGATTCCCGATCCTGACGACCTTTCCTGCGTGTCGCTCCCCGTCTCTCTTTCTCCCTGTTTCCTGTCAGTCTAAACTGTACTATCCAAAAAAGGCAGAAAAGCCCCCCCCCCCCCCCCCAATTTTGTAAAATAATAATAAAGATACTTCTCACTCATAAGGTCTTTATTTAAAAAAAGGTGTGTAGATCTGATTTATAAATTAATTATATGAACTGACAGCTACCAATACATTCATCAACTGTTTGGCATTTAAAGGCCGTTCACACCAAGCACACTAACTATAACAATAACTAACTATATTATTCACCATTGACTTTGGTATAGTTATAGTAATGTGCATGTTGACTCACTGGAAAGGCTCTGCTACTCTAAAAGGAACAAAACCTTCATTAATATTGGTAACACCTGTGTTTACCCTACTATTTCACATCAGAAGAAAGGTCTATTAACATAAATGAACACAGACTGTCAGAGTTAAACAAACACGCAGGATTCCGCAGCGTGATGTATTGCTCTGAGAGAGAGCAAGCTTATGTTTCGTTCAGCACTGTAATCATCTTGTCCTGGAGCACTAGCCGCGGTGGCAGGGTTCCAACTTGGAGAAGGACACCGTTTTGGTGACATTCCAGGCACTCAATCAGACTTTCAAGTCACGTCTGTCATCCTGCCACCTCACCTGTCCTGTTTAGCTCGTTTGTCCACCGAGGACACTCGTACCTCGCCATCCACCTTCGGTCTCCCGTAGTTACTGAGTGGCTGATTCTGGACAGACAGGCAGACAGACAGACAGACAGACAGACAGACAGACGGAGAGACAAGAGGGAGAATGATACGTTTCTAACAATAGGGCATAAACAAACATCAATGCATTACATTGTGCAAAGTGATATTGTGCAAAGTGAAGCCTCATCTACAAGCTTGTAGATTGTCTATATTTGCCTGTCCTCGACTAAAGGATTTTTTTAGTCGACTAAGTCAGGACCTTGAAGACTAATCGATTAGCTGATTTAATTGACACATCTGTAAAATATTTTATATAATATTTTTTGCCACATACAGTGTGTAAACCTTACGGCTTATGTGGTTAAGCGTGAGGGTACAGCACCGGGTCACTTACCAAGTTCTCAATGGATTTCTGATACTGGGCTATTTCTCGTAATGTCTCGTTGTCTCTCTTCACTTCATTCACGTACTGAGCCAGGTCCTGCACAGGGATGACAATGGAGAGATGACAATGCAGAGATGACAATGGAGAGATGCATGGAGTAAAGAAAAATACATTATCCTGACTGAAACATTTTAGTCAGGCCAAGTCTTTGTTTGTGAAACAGCATGAAAGGAGTTCCCTCACAGCTAGCGCTCTGTTTTCTAAACAATTAGCACAAATATGTAGAATTATGAATGTTTGGGCATTATCGTTCTGAACCTATGTTCTTGCTACATACAGCCAAACAGTTGAATAAATTGCAGATATGACTTTCTTTTTTTTAAAATACTGTCTGTACTTTTTAAACTGTCAATAAGATATTCAATCAATCAAACAAATCGACATGGTTGTATTTTGATCAGTTGGATGTATTTTGATCAGTTGGATCAAATAATTTAACAATGAGAGTGTGACAGCGAACATCAGTGCTGCGTGGTTCTATATACCGTACTCTTTTCTTCATTTAAAGATGAGCCGACGCTGTAAAGTATGAGATCATGGCAAAAACGATTGGATTCAACCAGTTAAACTCTCTGTTATTAGTCAAACTGGGGTTCAACTGGGGATGTCAGGGTTAAAGTGGTTAATGTGAGCCTAAGGGTGGCTAAATCATCAGCAAAAATAAGTCAGTCTTCATATTTCTGCAGCTGTACATGACATTGGGTAAAACCAGAGCATTCCAGAAGGCTTAGATGATCCATTAATCTATTGTAAATTCTTATCTGAGCAGAAGAAACAGGAACCAGACATGGGACTGCACAAGCTTTGAGAAATAATGACTACTACTGCTGTGAAATTCAACAAGACTTTGAAGGCTTTTTTTCGCCCCCAGATAATTTGCAACGGAAATCCATTCCTACTGAAGGAGGCCTCTTGCTTCACAACAGTGGAGCAGACGTTTATATCCCTGTGTGTTCAAAAAACGGCCCTGAGAAGAAGAGTTATAGCGGCTTGTTAGACGCGCCGCAAATCATCGCTGAGACGGTAATGAATGTGTCTCTGGGCGTCATCGCCTTCAACTAGCACACAATTATAAGATGATAAAAGGCGATTTGCAGGGAGCCATTATGTTTCTGTCCAGTCTCGTCGCAAGGCAAACCATTGCTGTGGTGTGTGTGTGTGTGTGTGTGTGTGTGTGTGTGTGTGTGTGTGTGTGTGTGTGTGTGTGTGTGTGTGTGTG
>NC_139959.1:22321655-22339155 GCF_963454915.1 Gymnoscopelus microlampas
AAAGGAGGGTGTATTTTCTCTAAGCAAAGACCTACGTGCAATTCACATAGGGGTGTGTAAATCCCTGATATGTGCGTGTCCCTGACAGTTGTTCCTCATTTTAGCTTGAAGGTCAGAGGCGCGTTCATATGAAAGATCCTTTGCATTGCTCAATGCCCCCATTTAAGACCATAAAGCTGTTTACACTCAAAATATGAGTGTAAGCAGCGTAGTGAATCGGGCCCATTATCCCTAAAAAGGCATTTGCAAAATAAAGCCTTTTCATGAGCTATTTCATAATGCGATAAGCGGTTTCAACTCTGTGTGTCTTGTACGCATAGCTAATTCCCTGCCACGCGAGCTAATGCTTTAGCATGTGTGACGGGACTTGAGAATGTATAGGCATTATTAGTGTGGTTGCCCAACAGGGCAACCAGACTATAGTACTCTACACACTTTATTAGTGTGGTTGCCCAACAGGGCAACCAGACTATAGTACTCTACACACTTTATTTCTTTATTTATAGATAAACAATACTTTAGAGCGCATCTCCTCCCACAGTTTTTATCCCCCAATGTCGTGCCACATATCAAAATGACCGTCTAAATCGGGAATCGTGCGCGTGTATAGGGCTAAGAGATTGGTTGAATAGTTTAATTGATATTAATTTATTAGTGCATTAAATTTCCCCATCCACTTTAATGTAAAAGTCAAAAAACTCAAATTCAAGTATTTTTTTCTCAGAAACCTTAACAGCTAGAGTTATCAGATTTGGAGGGATAATTTATAATTAAGTCCCAAATTATTTAACAAAATATCACACCATTCGGCCTCATGGTGGCGCTATAACAGCCCCCTTTACGTTTTGGCCCGTAACTCTTGAACCGTAGGTCCTAAAATCAAAATTTCTTTTCACCTGGATTCCTTGGGTCACGACGCATCTCCCCATATAGGCCACGCCCATTTGCGTCAGGATAGATTTTTTGATATTGATTTATTAGTGCATTAAATTTCCTCATCCACTTTAATGGGAATTGCAAAAACTCCCATTCAAGTATTTTTTTCTCAGAAACCGTAAGAGCTACAGTTACCACATTTGGAAGGGAGGTTCATAATTTAGTCCAAAATTATTAGAAAAATAATTACACCAATCGGCCACATGGTGGCGCTATAACAGCCCACTTTACCTTTTGGCCTATAACTCTTGAACCGTAGCTCGTAAAATCAAAATTTCTTTTCACCTGGATTCCTTGGGTCCCGACGCATCTCCCCATATAGGCCACGCCCATTTGCGTCAGGATAGATTTTCCGCCATTTTGAATTTCCTTCAAAACACACTTTTTGCTCCTTTTCCTTCAAATTTTGTCCTAATCTCACACAAATCGGTACACGTGATCTATGGACCCATGCGGTAAAGATATCCAAACGGCATTTTGATTGTCCTTACCGTTCGTCCGTAAATGGCTTCCAAAGTTAGCGAGAGGGGCCCGTTTGACCAAAAATGCCATAAATCACGAACGAAACGTCCGGTCAATCCCAAATTTGAATCACATGTCAAGGGTGGTATACTAAACCAATCCCCAAAAGCATTTCTACTTTGATCCATAGGGGGCGCCACGAATGCTCAAAATGTAACCGTTTGATGCAAAAACATGATTTTTGGGGGGAGCAATCCTCTCAAAATGAAACGCAAGCGATCTCAGGAGTGACGACACAATGTAATTGGCGCAGCCTCCGACGTTATTCCTCCCGGCGTATTCCTCGAGTCCCGGCGGCCGCGACCCGCGACCGGCGTCGGCGCAACCACACTCTGCAATTTCCCCGGAATTGCGACGCGTCTAGTTAGTGTGGTTGCCCTAACAGGGCAACCAGACTATAGTACTCTATACACTTTCTTCCACTTCAAGATAAACAATATTTCGAACCGCATCTCCTCCCACAGTTTTTATCCCCTAATGTTGTGCCATATATCAAAATGACCGTCTAAATCGGGAATCGTGCGCTTGTATTTTGCTAAGAGATTGGTTAAATAGTTTAATTGATATTGATTTATTAGTGCATTAAATGTCCCCATCCACTTTAATGTAAAAGTGAAAAAACTCAAATTCAAGTATTTTTTTCTCAGAAACCGTAAGAGCTAGAGTTATCAGATTTGGAGGGATAATTCATAATATTGTCCGAAATTATTGAAAAAAATATCACACCATTCGGCCTCATGGTGGCGCTATAACAGCCCCCTTTACGTTTTGGCCTGTAACTCTTGAACCGTAGGTCCGAAAATCAAAATTTCTTTTCACCTGGATTCCTTGGGTCACTACGCATCTCCCCATATAGGCCACGCCCATTTGCGTCAGGATAGATTTTTTGATATTGATTTATTTCTGCATTAAATTTCCCCATCCACTTTAATGGGAATTGCAAAAACTCCCATTCAAGTATTTTTTTCTCGGAAACCGTAAGGGCTACAGTTACAAGATTTGGAGGGGAGGTTAATAGTTTTTTGCGAAATTATTATGAAAATAATCACACCAGTCGGCCACATGGTGGCGCTATAACAGCCCACTTTACCTTTTGGCCTATAACTCTTGAACCGTAGGTCGTAAAATCAAAATTTCTTTTTCCCTGGATTCCTTGGGTCATTACGCATATCCCCATATAGGCCACGCCCATTTGCGTCAGGATAGATTTTCCGCCATTTTGAATTTTCTTCAAAACACACTTTTTGCTCCTTTTCCTACAATTTTTTTCCAAATCTCACACAAATCGGTACACATGATCTCTGAGCCCATGCGGTAAACATATCCAAACGGCATTTTCATAGACCTTACCGTTCGTCCGTAAATGGCTTCCAAAGTTAGCGGGAGGGGCCCGTTTTACCAAAAATGCCAGAAATCACGAACGAAACGTCCCGTCAATCCCAAATTCAAATCACATGTCGAGGGTGGTTTACTCAACAAATTCCCAAAAGCATTTCCACTTTGACCCATAGGGGGCGCCACAAATGCGCAAAATGTAACCGTTTGATGCAAAAACATTATTTCGGGGTGGATCGATCCTTTCAAAATGAAACGCAAGCGATCTCATGAGAGACGTGACAATGTAATTGGCGCAGCCTCCGACGTTATTCCTCCCGGCCTATTCCTCGAGTCCCGGCGGCCGCGACCCGCGACCGGCGTCGGCGCAACCACACTCTGCAATTTCCCCGGAATTGCGACGCGTCTAGTTAGTGTGGTTGCCCAACAGGGCAACCAGACTATAGTACTCTATACACTTTATTTCTTTATTTATTAGTGTGGTTGCCCAACAGGGCAACCAGACTATAGTACTCTATACTCTTTATTCTTTCTTTATAGATAAACTTTTTTCAAACCGCATCTCCTCCCACAGTTTTTATCCCCCAATGTCGTGCCATATGTCAAAATGACCGTCTAAATCGGGAATCGTGCGCGTGTATAGGGCTAAGAGATTGGTTGAATAGTTTAATTGATATTAATTTATTAGTGCCATTAAATGTCCCCATCCGCTTTAATGGAAAAGTGAAAAAACTCAAATTCAAGTATTTTTTTCTCAAAAAACGTAAGAGCTAGAGTTATCAGATTTGGAGGGATAATTCATAATATTGTCCGAAATTATTGAAAAAAATATCACACCATTCGGCCTCATGGTGGCGCTATAACAGCCCCCTTTACGTTTTGGCCTGTAACTCTTGAACCGTAGGTCCGAAAATCAAAATTTCTTTTCACCTGGATTCCTTGGGTCACTACGCATCTCCCCATATAGGCCACGCCCATTTGCGTCAGGATAGATTTTTTGATATTGATTTATTTGTGCATTAAATTTCCCCATCCACTTTAATGGGAATTGCAAAAACTCCCATTCAAGTATTTTTTTCTCGGAAACCGTAAGGGCTACAGTTACAAGATTTGGAGGGGAGGTTAATAGTTTTTTGCGAAATTATTATGAAAATAATCACACCAGTCGGCCACATGGTGGCGCTATAACAGCCCACTTTACCTTTTGGCCTATAACTCTTGAACCGTAGCTCGTAAAATCAAAATTTCTTTTCACCTGGATTCCTTGGGTCCCGACGCATCTCCCCATATAGGCCACGCCCATTTGCGTCAGGATAGATTTTCCGCCATTTTGAATTTCCTTCAAAACACACTTTTTGCTCCTTTTCCTTCAAATTTTGTCCTAATCTCACACAAATCGGTACACATGATCTATGGACCCATGCGGTAAAGATATCCAAACGGCATTTTGATTGTCCTTACCGTTCGTCCGTAAATGGCTTCCAAAGTTAGCGGGAGGGGCCCGTTTGACCAAAAATGCCATAAATCACGAACGAAACGTCCGGTCAATCCCAAATTTGAATCACATGTCGAGGGTGGTATACTAAACCAATCCCCAAAAGCATTTCTACTTTGATCCATAGGGGGCGCCACGAATGCTCAAAATGTAACCGTTTGATGCAAAAACCTTATTTCGGGGGGGATCGATCCTCTCAAAATGAAACGCAAGCGATCTCAGGAGTGACGACACAATGTAATTGGCGCAGCCTCCGACGTTATTCCTCCCGGCGTATTCCTCGAGTCCCGGCGGCCGCGACCCGCGACCGGCGTCGGCGCAACCACACTCTGCAATTTCCCCGGAATTGCGACGCGTCTAGTTAGTGTGGTTGCCCAACAGGGCAACCAGACTATAGTACTCTATACACTTTATTTATTAGTGTGGTTGCCCAACAGGGCAACCAGACTATTGTTATTGATAAACTGAGATAAACAATACTTCAAACCGCATCTCCTCCCACAGTTTTCATCCCCCAATGTTGTGCCATATGTCAAAATGACCGTCTAAATCGGGAATCGTGTGCTTGTATTTTGCTAAGAGATTGGTTCAATACTTTAATTGATATTAATTTATTAGTGCCATTAAATGTCCCCATCCACTTTAATGGAAAAGTGCAAAAACTCAAATTCAAGTATTTTTTTCTCAGAAACCTTAACAGCTAGAGTTATCAGATTTGGAGGGATAATTCATAATTAAGTCCCAAATTATTTAACAAAATATCACACCATTCGGCCTCATGGTGGCGCTATAACAGCCCCCTTTACGTTTTGGCCTATAACTCTTGAACCGTAGGTCCGAAAATCAAAATTTCTTTTCACCTGGATTCCTTGGGTCACTACGCATCTCCCCATATAGGCCACGCCCATTTGCGTCAGGATAGATTTTTTGATATTGATTTATTTGTGCATTAAATTTCCCCATCCACTTTAATGGGAATTGCAAAAACTCCCATTCAAGTATTTTTTTCTCGGAAACCGTAAGGGCTACAGTTACAAGATTTGGAGGGGAGGTTAATAGTTTTTTGCGAAATTATTATGAAAATAATCACACCAGTCGGCCACATGGTGGCGCTATAACAGCCCACTTTACCTTTTGGCCTATAACTCTTGAACCGTAGGTCGTAAAATCAAAATTTCTTTTTCCCTAGATTCCTTGGGTCATTACGCAGCTCCCCATATAGGCCACACCCATTTGCGTCAGGATAGATTTTCCGCCATTTTGAATTTTCTTCAAAACACACTTTTTGCTCCTTTTCCTACAATTTTTTTCCAAATCTCACACAAATCGGTACACGTGATCTATGGACCCCTGCGATAAACCTGTCCAAACGACATTATGATAGTCCGACCGGCGTCGGCGCAACCACACTTTGCAATTTCCCCGGAATTGCGACGCGTCTAGTTTCCATCTTTATAGATAAACTTTTTTCAAACCGCATCTCCTCCCACAGTTTTCATCCCCCAATGTTGTGCCATATGTCAAAATGACCGTCTAAATCGGGAATCGTGTGCTTGTATTTTGCTAAGAGATTGGTTCAATACTTTAATTGATATTAATTTATTAGTGCCATTAAATGTCCCCATCCACTTTAATGGAAAAGTGCAAAAACTCAAATTCAAGTATTTTTTTCTCAGAAACCTTAACAGCTAGAGTTATCAGATTTGGAGGGATAATTCATAATTAAGTCCCAAATTATTTAACAAAATATCACACCATTCGGCCTCATGGTGGCGCTATAACAGCCCCCTTTACGTTTTGGCCTATAACTCTTGAACCGTAGGTCCGAAAATCAAAATTTCTTTTCACCTGGATTCCTTGGGTCACTACGCATCTCCCCATATAGGCCACGCCCATTTGCGTCAGGATAGATTTTTTGATATTGATTTATTTGTGCATTAAATTTCCCCATCCACTTTAATGGTAATTGCAAAAACTCCCATTCAAGTATTTTTTTCTCGGAAACCGTACGGGCTACAGTTACAAGATTTGGAGGGGAGGTTAATAGTTTTTTGCGAAATTATTATGAAAATAATCACACCAGTCGGCCACATGGTGGCGCTATAACAGCCCACTTTACCTTTTGGCCTATAACTCTTGAACCGTAGGTCGTAAAATCAAAATTTCTTTTCACCTGGATTCCTTGGGTCCCGACGCATCTCCCCATATAGGCCACGCCCATTTGCGTCAGGATAGATTTTCCGCCATTTTGAATTTCCTTCAAAACACACTTTTTGCTCCTTTTCCTTCAAATTTTGTCCTAATCTCACACAAATCGGTACACGTGATCTATGGACCCATGCGGTAAAGATATCCAAACGGCATTTTGATTGTCCTTACCGTTCGTCCGTAAATGGCTTCCAAAGTTAGCGAGAGGGGCCCGTTTGACCAAAAATGCCATAAATCACGAACGAAACGTCCGGTCAATCCCAAATTTGAATCACATGTCGAGGGTGGTATACTAAACCAATCCCCAAAAGCATTTCTACTTTGATCCGTAGGGGGCGCCACGAATGCTCGAAATGTAACCGTTTGATGCAAAAACATGATTTTTGGGGGATCAATCCTCTCAAAATGAAACGCAGGCGATCTCAGGAGTGACGTGACGATGTAATTGGCGCAGTCTCCGACGGTATTCCTCCCGGCGTATTACTGGAGTCCCGACCGCGTCGGCGCAACCACACTCTGCAATTTCCCCGGAATTGCGACGCGTCTAGTTAGTGTGGTTGCCCAACAGGGCAACCAGACTATTGTACTCTACACACTTTATTTCTTTCTTTATAGATAAACTTTTTTCAGACCGCATCTCCTCCCACAGTTTTTATCCCCCAATGTTGTGCCATATGTCAAAATGACCGTCTAAATCGGGAATCGTGCGCGTGTATAGGGCTAAGAGATTGGTTGAATAGTTTAATTGATATTAATTTATTAGTGCCATTATATGTCCCCATCCACTTTAGTGGAAAAGTGAAAAAACGAAAATTCAAGTATTTTTTTCTCAGAAACCGTAAGAGCTAGAGTTATCAGATTTGGAGGGATAATTCATAATATTCTCCGAAATTATTGAAAAAAATATCACACCATTCGGCCTCATGGTGGCGCTATAACAGCCCCCTTTACGTTTTGGCCTGTAACTCTTGAACCGTAGGTCCGAAAATCAAAATTTCTTTTCACCTGGATTCCTTGGGTCACGACGCATCTCCCCATATAGGTCACGTCCATTTGCGTCAGGATAGATTTTTTGATATTGATTTATTAGTGCATTAAATTTCCCCATCCACTTTAATGGGAATTGCAAAAACTCCCATTCAAGTATTTTTTTCTCAGAAACCGTAAGAGCTAGAGTTACCACATTTGGAAGGGAGGTTCATAATTTAGTCCAAAATTATTAGAAAAATAATTACACCAATCGGCCACATGGTGGCGCTATAACAGCCCACTTTACCTTTTGGCCTATAACTCTTGAACCGTAGCTCATAAAATCAAAATTTCTTTTCACCTGGATTCCTTGGGTCCCGACGCATCTCCCCATATAGGCCACGCCCATTTGCGTCAGGATAGATTTTCCGCCATTTTGAATTTCCTTCAAAACACACTTTTTGCTCCTTTTCCTTCAAATTTTGTCCTAATCTCACACAAATCGGTACACATGATCTATGGACCCATGCGGTAAAGATATCCAAACGGCATTTTGATTGTCCTTACCGTTCGTCCGTAATTGGCTTCCAAAATTAGTGGGAGGGGCCCGTTTCACCAAAAATGCCAGAAATCACGAACGAAACGTCCGGTCAACAAATTCCCAAAAGCATTTCCACTTTGACCCATAGGGGGACCGGCGTTGGCGCAACCACACTCTGCAATTTCCCCGGAATTGCGACGCGTCTAGTTAGTGTGGTTGCCCAACAGGGCAACCAGACTATAGTACTCTATACTCTTTATTCTTTCTTTATAGATAAACTTTTTTCAAACCGCATCTCCTCCCACAGTTTTTATCCCCCAATGTTGTGCCATATGTCAAAATGACCGTCTAAATCGGGAATCGTGCGCGTGTATAGGGCTAAGAGATTGGTTGAATAGTTTAATTGATATTAATTTATTAGTGCCATTAAATGTCCCCATCCGCTTTAATGGAAAAGTGAAAAAACTCAAATTCAAGTATTTTTTTCTCAGAAACCGTAAGAGCTAGAGTTATCAGATTTGGAGGGATAATTCATAATATTGTCCGAAATTATTGAAAAAAATATCACACCATTCGGCCTCATGGTGGCGCTATAACAGCCCCCTTTACGTTTTGGCCCGTAACTCTTGAACCGTAGGTCCGAAAATCAAAATTTCTTTTCACCTGGATTCCTTGGGTCACTACGCATCTCCCCATATAGGCCACGCCCATTTGCGTCAGGATAGATTTTTTGATATTGATTTATTTCTGCATTAAATTTCCCCATCCACTTTAATGGGAATTGCAAAAACTCCCATTCAAGTATTTTTTTCTCGGAAACCGTAAGGGCTACAGTTACAAGATTTGGAGGGGAGGTTAATAGTTTTTTGAAAAATTATTAAGAAAATAATCACACCAGTCGGCCACATGGTGGCGCTATAACAGCCCCCTTTACCTTTTGGCCTATAACTCTTGAACCGTAGGTCGTAAAATCAAAATTTCTTTTTCCCTGGATTCCTTGGGTCACGACGCATCTTCCCATATAGGCCACGCCCATTTGCGTCAGGATAAATTTTCCGCCATTTTGAATTTTCTTCAAAACACACTTTTTGCTCCTTTTCCTTCAATTTTTTTCCAAATCTCACACAAATCGGTACACGTGATCTATGGACCCATGCGATAAACCTATCCAAGCGGAATTTTGATAGTCCGTACCGTCCGTCCGTAAATGGCTTCCAAAGTTAGCGGGAGGGGCCCGTTTGACCAAAAATGCCATAAATCACGAACGAAACGTCCAGTCAATCCCACATTTGAATCACATGTCGAGGGTGGTATACTAAACCAATCCCCAAAAGCATTTCTACTTTGATCCATAGGGGGCGCCACGAATGCTCAAAATGTAACCGTTTGATGCAAAAACCTTATTTCGGGGTGGATCGATCCTTTCAAAATGAAACGCAAGCGATCTCAGGAGTGACGTGACAATGTAATTGGCGCAGCCTCCAACGTTATTCCTCCCGGCCTGTTCCTCGAGTCCCGGCGGCCGCGACCCGCGACCGGCGTCGGCGCAACCACACTCTGCAATTTCCCCGGAATTGCGACGCGTCTAGTTTGTTTCTTTATTTATAGATAAACTTTTTTTCAAACCGCATCTCCTCCCACAGTTTTTATCCCCTAATGTTGTGCCATATATCAAAATGACCGTCTAAATCGGGAATCGTGCGCTTGTATTTTGCTAAGAGATTGGTTAAATAGTTTAATTGATATTGATTTATTAGTGCATTAAATTTCCCCATCCACTTTAATGTAAAAGTGAAAAAAATCACATTCAAGTATTTTTTCCTCAGAAACCGTAAGAGCTAGAGTTACTACATTTGGAGGAAAGGTTCATAATATTGTCCGAAATTATTATAAAAATAATTAAACCAATCGGCCTCATGGTGGCGCTATAACAGCCCCCTTTACGTTTTGGCCTATAACTTTTGAACCGTAGGTCGTAAAATCAAAATTTCTTTTTCCCTGGATTCTTTGGGTCACGACGCATCTCCCCATATAGGCCACGCCCATTTGCGTCAGGATAGATTTTTTGATATTGATTTATTTGTGCATTAAATTTCCCCATCCACTTTAATGGGAATTGCAAAAACTCCCATTCAAGTATTTTTTTCTCGGAAACCGTAAGGGCTAGAGTTACTACATTTGGAGGAAAGGTTCATAATATTGTCCGAAATTATTATAAAAATAATTAAACCAATCGGCCTCATGGTGGCGCTATAACAGCCCCCTTTACGTTTTGGCCTATAACTTTTGAACCGTAGGTCGTAAAATCAAAATTTCTTTTTCCCTGGATTCCTTGGGTCACGACGCATCTCCCCATATAGGCCACGCCCATTTGCGTCAGGATAGATTTTTTGATATTGATTTATTAGTGCATTAAATTTCCCCATCCACTTTAATGGGAATTGCAAAAACTCCCATTCAAGTATTTTTTTCTCGGAAACCGTAAGGGCTACAGTTACAAAACTTGGAGGGGAGGTTAATAGTTTTTTAAAAAATTATTAAGAAAATAATCACACCAGTCGGCCACATGGTGGCGCTATAACAGCCCCCTTTACCTTTTGGCCTATAACTCTTGAACCGTATGTCGTAAAATCAAAATTTCTTTTTCCCTGGATTCCTTGGGTCACGACGCATCTTCCCATATAGGCCACGCCCATTTGCGTCAGGATAGATTTTCCGCCATTTTGAATTTTCTTCAAAACACACTTTTGGCTCCTTTTCCTTAATTTTTTTTCCAAATCTCACACAAATCGGTACACGTGATCTATGGACCCATGCGATAAACCTATCCAAGCGGAATTTTGATAGTCCGTACCGTCCGTCCGTAAATGGCTTCCAAAGTTAGCGGGAGGGGCCCGTTTGACCAAAAATGCCATAAATCACGAACGAAACGTCCGGTCAATCCCAAATTTGAATCACATGTCGAGGGTGGTATACTAAACCAATCCCCAAAAGCATTTCTACTTTGATCCATAGGGGGCGCCACGAATGCTCAAAATGTAACCGTTTGATGCAAAAACCTTATTTTGGGGGGATCGATCCTCTCAAAATGAAACGCAAGCCATCTCAGGAGTGACGACACAATGTAATTGGCGCAGCCTCCGACGTTATTCCTCCCGGCGTATTCCTCGAGTCCCGGCGGCCGCGACCCGCGACCGGCGTCGGCGCAACCACACTCTGCAATTTCCCCGGAATTGCGACGCGTCTAGTTAGTGTGGTTGCCCAACAGGGCAACCAGACTATTGTTATTGATAAACTGAGATAAACAATACTTCAAACCGCATCTCCTCCCACAGTTTTCATCCCCCAATGTTGTGCCATATGTCAAAATGACCGTCTAAATCGGGAATCGTGTGCTTGTATTTTGCTAAGAGATTGGTTCAATACTTTAATTGATATTAATTTATTAGTGCCATTAAATGTCCCCATCCACTTTAATGGAAAAGTGCAAAAACTCAAATTCAAGTATTTTTTTCTCAGAAACCTTAACAGCTAGAGTTATCAGATTTGGAGGGATAATTCATAATTAAGTCCCAAATTATTTAACAAAATATCACACCATTCGGCCTCATGGTGGCGCTATAACAGCCCCCTTTACGTTTTGGCCTATAACTCTTGAACCGTAGGTCCGAAAATCAAAATTTCTTTTCACCTGGATTCCTTGGGTCACTACGCATCTCCCCATATAGGCCACGCCCATTTGCGTCAGGATAGATTTTTTGATATTGATTTATTTGTGCATTAAATTTCCCCATCCACTTTAATGGGAATTGCAAAAACTCCCATTCAAGTATTTTTTTCTCGGAAACCGTAAGGGCTACAGTTACAAGATTTGGAGGGGAGGTTAATAGTTTTTTGCGAAATTATTATGAAAATAATCACACCAGTCGGCCACATGGTGGCGCTATAACAGCCCACTTTACCTTTTGGCCTATAACTCTTGAACCGTAGGTCGTAAAATCAAAATTTCTTTTTCCCTAGATTCCTTGGGTCATTACGCAGCTCCCCATATAGGCCACACCCATTTGCGTCAGGATAGATTTTCCGCCATTTTGAATTTTCTTCAAAACACACTTTTTGCTCCTTTTCCTACAATTTTTTTCCAAATCTCACACAAATCGGTACACGTGATCTATGGACCCCTGCGATAAACCTGTCCAAACGACATTATGATAGTCCGACCGGCGTCGGCGCAACCACACTTTGCAATTTCCCCGGAATTGCGACGCGTCTAGTTTCCATCTTTATAGATAAACTTTTTTCAAACCGCATCTCCTCCCACAGTTTTCATCCCCCAATGTTGTGCCATATGTCAAAATGACCGTCTAAATCGGGAATCGTGTGCTTGTATTTTGCTAAGAGATTGGTTCAATACTTTAATTGATATTAATTTATTAGTGCCATTAAATGTCCCCATCCACTTTAATGGAAAAGTGCAAAAACTCAAATTCAAGTATTTTTTTCTCAGAAACCTTAACAGCTAGAGTTATCAGATTTGGAGGGATAATTCATAATTAAGTCCCAAATTATTTAACAAAATATCACACCATTCGGCCTCATGGTGGCGCTATAACAGCCCCCTTTACGTTTTGGCCTATAACTCTTGAACCGTAGGTCCGAAAATCAAAATTTCTTTTCACCTGGATTCCTTGGGTCACTACGCATCTCCCCATATAGGCCACGCCCATTTGCGTCAGGATAGATTTTTTGATATTGATTTATTTGTGCATTAAATTTCCCCATCCACTTTAATGGTAATTGCAAAAACTCCCATTCAAGTATTTTTTTCTCGGAAACCGTACGGGCTACAGTTACAAGATTTGGAGGGGAGGTTAATAGTTTTTTGCGAAATTATTATGAAAATAATCACACCAGTCGGCCACATGGTGGCGCTATAACAGCCCACTTTACCTTTTGGCCTATAACTCTTGAACCGTAGGTCGTAAAATCAAAATTTCTTTTCACCTGGATTCCTTGGGTCCCGACGCATCTCCCCATATAGGCCACGCCCATTTGCGTCAGGATAGATTTTCCGCCATTTTGAATTTCCTTCAAAACACACTTTTTGCTCCTTTTCCTTCAAATTTTGTCCTAATCTCACACAAATCGGTACACGTGATCTATGGACCCATGCGGTAAAGATATCCAAACGGCATTTTGATTGTCCTTACCGTTCGTCCGTAAATGGCTTCCAAAGTTAGCGAGAGGGGCCCGTTTGACCAAAAATGCCATAAATCACGAACGAAACGTCCGGTCAATCCCAAATTTGAATCACATGTCGAGGGTGGTATACTAAACCAATCCCCAAAAGCATTTCTACTTTGATCCGTAGGGGGCGCCACGAATGCTCGAAATGTAACCGTTTGATGCAAAAACATGATTTTTGGGGGATCAATCCTCTCAAAATGAAACGCAGGCGATCTCAGGAGTGACGTGACGATGTAATTGGCGCAGTCTCCGACGGTATTCCTCCCGGCGTATTACTGGAGTCCCGACCGCGTCGGCGCAACCACACTCTGCAATTTCCCCGGAATTGCGACGCGTCTAGTTAGTGTGGTTGCCCAACAGGGCAACCAGACTATTGTACTCTACACACTTTATTTCTTTCTTTATAGATAAACTTTTTTCAGACCGCATCTCCTCCCACAGTTTTTATCCCCCAATGTTGTGCCATATGTCAAAATGACCGTCTAAATCGGGAATCGTGCGCGTGTATAGGGCTAAGAGATTGGTTGAATAGTTTAATTGATATTAATTTATTAGTGCCATTATATGTCCCCATCCACTTTAGTGGAAAAGTGAAAAAACGAAAATTCAAGTATTTTTTTCTCAGAAACCGTAAGAGCTAGAGTTATCAGATTTGGAGGGATAATTCATAATATTCTCCGAAATTATTGAAAAAAATATCACACCATTCGGCCTCATGGTGGCGCTATAACAGCCCCCTTTACGTTTTGGCCTGTAACTCTTGAACCGTAGGTCCGAAAATCAAAATTTCTTTTCACCTGGATTCCTTGGGTCACGACGCATCTCCCCATATAGGTCACGTCCATTTGCGTCAGGATAGATTTTTTGATATTGATTTATTAGTGCATTAAATTTCCCCATCCACTTTAATGGGAATTGCAAAAACTCCCATTCAAGTATTTTTTTCTCAGAAACCGTAAGAGCTAGAGTTACCACATTTGGAAGGGAGGTTCATAATTTAGTCCAAAATTATTAGAAAAATAATTACACCAATCGGCCACATGGTGGCGCTATAACAGCCCACTTTACCTTTTGGCCTATAACTCTTGAACCGTAGCTCATAAAATCAAAATTTCTTTTCACCTGGATTCCTTGGGTCCCGACGCATCTCCCCATATAGGCCACGCCCATTTGCGTCAGGATAGATTTTCCGCCATTTTGAATTTCCTTCAAAACACACTTTTTGCTCCTTTTCCTTCAAATTTTGTCCTAATCTCACACAAATCGGTACACATGATCTATGGACCCATGCGGTAAAGATATCCAAACGGCATTTTGATTGTCCTTACCGTTCGTCCGTAATTGGCTTCCAAAATTAGTGGGAGGGGCCCGTTTCACCAAAAATGCCAGAAATCACGAACGAAACGTCCGGTCAACAAATTCCCAAAAGCATTTCCACTTTGACCCATAGGGGGACCGGCGTTGGCGCAACCACACTCTGCAATTTCCCCGGAATTGCGACGCGTCTAGTTAGTGTGGTTGCCCAACAGGGCAACCAGACTATAGTACTCTATACTCTTTATTTATTTGTTTCCATCTTTATAGATAAACTTTATTTCAAACCGCTCTTTCTCCCACAGTTTTTATCCCCTAATGTTGTGCCATATATCAAAATGACCGTCTAAATCGGGAATCGTGCGCGTGTATAGGGCTAAGAGATTGGTTGAATAGTTTAATTGATATTAATTTATTAGTGCCATTAAATGTCCCCATCCACTTTAATGGAAAAGTGAAAAAACTCAAATTCAAGTATTTTTTTCTCAGAAACCGTAAGAGCTACAGTTATCAGATTTGGAGGGATAATTCATAATATTGTCCGAAATTATTGAAAAAAATATCACACCTTTCGGCCTCATGGTGGCGCTATAACAGCCCCCTTTACGTTTTGGACTGTAACTCTTGAACCGTAGGTCCGAAAATCAAAATTTCTTTTCACCTGGATTCCTTGGGTCACTACGCATCTCCCCATATAGGCCACGCCCATTTGCGTCAGGATAGATTTTTTTATATTGATTTATTTGTGCATTAAATTTCCCCATCCACTTTAATGGGAATTGCAAAAACTCCCATTCAAGTATTTTTTTCTCGGAAACCGTAAGGGCTACAGTTACAAGATTTGGAGGGGAGGTTAATAGTTTTTTGCGAAATTATTATGAAAATAATCACACCAGTCGGCCACATGGTGGCGCTATAACAGCCCACTTTACCTTTTGGCCTATAACTCTTGAACCGTAGCTCGTAAAATCAAAATTTCTTTTCACCTGGATTCCTTGGGTCCCGACGCATCTCCCCATATAGGCCACGCCCATTTGCGTCAGGATAGATTTTCCGCCATTTTGAATTTCCTTCAAAACACACTTTTTGCTCCTTTTCCTTCAAATTTTGTCCTAATCTCACACAAATCGGTACACATGATCTATGGACCCATGCGGTAAAGATATCCAAACGGCATTTTGATTGTCCTTACCGTTCGTCCGTAAATGGCTTCCAAAGTTAGCGGGAGGGGCCCGTTTGACCAAAAATGCCATAAATCACGAACGAAACGTCCGGTCAATCCCAAATTTGAATCACATGTCGAGGGTGGTATACTAAACCAATCCCCAAAAGCATTTCTACTTTGATCCATAGGGGGCGCCACGAATGCTCAAAATGTAACCGTTTGATGCAAAAACCTTATTTCGGGGGGGATCGATCCTCTCAAAATGAAACGCAAGCGATCTCAGGAGTGACGACACAATGTAATTGGCGCAGCCTCCGACGTTATTCCTCCCGGCGTATTCCTCGAGTCCCGGCGGCCGCGACCCGCGACCGGCGTCGGCGCAACCACACTCTGCAATTTCCCCGGAATTGCGACGCGTCTAGTTTCTTTATTTATAGATAAACAATACTTTAGAGCGCATCTCCTCCCACAGTTTTTATTCCCCAATGTCGTGCCATATATCAAAATGACCGTCTTGAACGGGAATCGTGCGCGTGTATAGGGCTAAGAGATTGGTTGAATAGTTTAATTGATATTAATTTATTAGTGCATTAAATTTCCCCATCCACTTTAATGTAAAAGTCAAAAAACTCAAATTCAAGTATTTTTTTCTCAGAAACCTTAACAGCTAGAGTTATCAGATTTGGAGGGATAATTTATAATTAAGTCCCAAATTATTTAACAAAATATCACACCATTCGGCCTCATGGTGGCGCTATAACAGCCCCCTTTACGTTTTGGCTCGTAACTCTTGAACCGTAGGTCCTAAAATCAAAATTTCTTTTCACCTGGATTCCTTGGGTCACGACGCATCTCCCCATATAGGCCACGCCCATTTGCGTCAGGATAGATTTTTTGATATTGATTTATTAGTGCATTAAATTTCCCCATCCACTTTAATGGGAATTGCAAAAACTCCCATTCAAGTATTTTTTTCTCGGAAACCGTAAAGGCTACAGTTACAAAACTTGGAGGGGAGGTTAATAGTTTTTTGAAAAATTATTACGAAAATAATCACACCAGTCGGCCACATGGTGGCGCTATAACAGCCCCCTTTACCTTTTGGCCTATAACTCTTGAACCGTAGGTCGTAAAATCTAAATTTCTTTTTCCCTGGATTCCTTGGGTCACGACGCATCTTCCCATATAGGCCACGCCCATTTGCGTCAGGATAGATTTTCCGCCATTTTGAATTTTCTTCAAAACACACTTTTTGCTCCTTTTCCTACAATTTTTTCCAAATCTCACACAAATCGGTACACGTGATCTATGGACCCATGCGATAAACCTATCCAAGCGGAATTTTGATAGTCCGTACCGTCCGTCCGTAAATGGCTTCCAAAGTTAGCGGGAGGGGCCCGTTTGACCAAAAATGCCATAAATCACGAACAAAACGTCCGGTCAATCCCAAATTTGAATCACATGTCGAGGGTGGTATACTAAACCAATCCCCAAAAGCATTTCTACTTTGATCCATAGGGGGCGCCACGAATGCTCGAAACGTAACCGTTTGATGCAAAAACATGATTTTTGGGGGATCGATCCTCTCAAAATGAAACGCAGGCGATCTCAGGAGTGACGTGACGATGTAATTGGCGCAGTCTCCGACGGTATTCCTCCCGGCGTATTACTGGAGTCCCGACCGCGTCGGCGCAACCACACTCTGCAATTTCCCCGGAATTGCGACGCGTCTAGTTGTAATAATTCCCTTAGTGATAATGTGATTTCT
>NC_139959.1:22344155-22394155 GCF_963454915.1 Gymnoscopelus microlampas
TGTGTGTGTGTGTGTGTGTGTGTGTGTGTGTGTGTGTGTGCGTGCGTGCGTGCGTGCGTGCGTGCGTGCGTGCGTGCGTGCGTGCGTGCGTGCGTGCGTGCGTGCGTGCGTGCGTGCGTGCGTGCGTGCGTGCGTGCGTGTGTGTATGTATGTATGCATGTATGTATGTATGTATGTATGTACATACGTCCTCTGGGAAGGCTGTCTGGAGGCATTTAGAACTAAACTAAACCAAAAGAAACAGACTGGATAAACACAGCTAGACGTGCAAATCAAGCTTCTTTCGTGTTCTATAACTCCCTGTCCCTGAGACATGGATGATTATGTCGTTAAACTGTTGTTCACAGACAGACACGCACAGACAAGCGAGATTACAATACACTGCCTCGCATTGCTGCAGGCAGGGTAAATGTAGGGTAAATGTAGAGAGAGAGAGGTCCTAGAATACAGAGATTCGACGAGAGAAAGTTGGAGTGAGAGACAGAAACAGACAGACTAATGGCTTATTTATACAGTACTTGGTTTCGCACTGTGTCGCCATGCCACCGAAATCTACAAGTGTGAGCTTGTAGAATGGCTATTTTCCAGTGGTGGACATGTACTCAAGTACAGTACTTAAGTACAATTTTGAGGTACTTTTACTTTACTGGAGTATTTCCAATTCAATTTTACTCATACTTCAGCTCCACTACATCTCAGAGGCAAATATTGTACTTTTTACTCAAGTGCAATGACTTGAAAACTTTAGTTACAAGTTACTTTAGATTTAGATGATTATTATAAAACGTATATAAACCACTTCAGCCTTATATATACTTTGGCTATTTTCAAAAGATTTTAATACACATTTTGAAAACTATTTGATGCCAATACTTTTGTATTTTTACTCAAGTACATTTTGAATACCAGACTTTTACATGTAACAGAGTGTTTCTACATTGCAGTATTGGTACTTTTACTTAAGTAAAAAAGGTGAGTACTTTTTCCACCACTGCTATTTTCAGTGCCCAACTCAACGCGCTACTAAGTATAAATCACACTTGATAGACAGATAATCCCAACCAATTCCAGACACTAGAGCAGTGGTTCTCAACCTATTTTTGGATCAGGGCCCACTTGCAAATCTCGAAAGCATTCGTGGCCCACCCATCTGACCACTTAAGTGGTCAGATGGGTGGGCCGGGAGCATGCCTTTTAATGATTTATTTATCTATTTTAACAATCAATCAATTGAGTTCCGGCTTGGATCACTGGAACCAACATAGTATATACATTAGTATAGTTCCTATTTATTGGTATCACAAAGAAAAAATACCATGACTTTTTTGACTATTATTCACATTAATGTTATATTATCATTAAAATCTTAGGGTTTTGGAAATTATTTGGAGGCCCACTGGCCCATCAGTGGTCCCCGGCCCACAGGTTGAGAACCACCGCTGCAGAGGGTCAGAGCCATCAGCCTATTACCTCTCCTTAAAGGTGATGAAGATCTGGTAAAGGTTCTGGGCACTTTTGTTTAGGATCGAGTCCTGGATCTCCAGCAGAAGACTTCGGTGAACTTTCACCAGGTCCTGTGAGGCAGATGGTTAAAAAGAAAACATAAATAAATAAAACTTGTTTTTACTTTACAATGCTATTCGTTCCACTGTTTGGATGAAAGTACAAAAGTTAGATGGAATCTACTATCTGCTACTCTATCTGTCTGTCAGTGTAGAGAGGGGGAAGAAGAGGGAGAGAGGAAAGGGAGAAGGGGAGAGAGACAGAGAGAGAGAGAGAGAGACAGAGAGAGAGAGAGTCTATTTCACGTACGCAATAACGCCGGAAGCTGATAACTCTCGTGATTTATAAAACCAGGTTAGCGTTGGTTATTGGACTGTGACTGGATTGTCCAAGGCTTACCGGGATATTCACAAACACTTTCTCCATCTCCAGCGGGGATAAATATTCTCTGTTCAGGGGGTTCATGAAGTGCTGCAAGAGAGAGAGGGGGAGGGGGGGGGTACATTTACAAGTTTTTGTTAGAGAAGGAAGTATTTTCTTCCTTGAATTTCTGAGACGTGTGTGTGTGCGCGCGCGCGTGTCTGTGCAAGCGCGCGTGTGTGTGCGTGTGTGTGTGTGTGTGTGTGTGTGTGTGTGTGTGTGTGTGTGTGTGTGTGTAGAAGTTGATAGAAGTGTGCAAAAAAAAGAGCAAAACATCTGACAGAAAGAGAGACTGCCGTCCCTCCCTGTAGAATAACAGAAAGCCATTTTGCCAGGGCTATTACCGAGCGAGACGCGTAACAGCTTTAGTCAGCAGAAAAAAAATAAAAAATACACAGACAGGGAGGGGGTCCGTCTGGGTCAGGACAATAATCGTATTGCTATGTGTGCAATATAATGATTTCTTTCCTCAAAGAAAGCCCAACCACAGAGTCGCCATCCCATCTCTGCATCTCATCTCCAAGGACCGGGGCAGAGCACAAACAACATTCATCGTCTCCACCTTCGTACTGAAGTCATCTACCCCAGATATTCTGCCGGGAAATGAGGCAAGCATCTTTTTTTCCTTTTCAGACATAAATACACACCAGAGAGGTAAGACAAGTAGCTGTGTTTATGGGCTAGGAGGACAGGTGAGGACAGTCACATTTACACTCACAGGTGCACAGCGCCGGACAAAGTGCTCAACCCCAGTACAGAGTCAAAGTACAGAACAGTATTTATACTCCTGGTCAAAATATTACTCTAACTACAAGTGGAAGTGGCACTGTCAAATTTGTACTTCAGTTTAAGTACTGGAGTACTTGGTTTTAAAAATACTTAAAGGACCACTTCACCCATTTTCAACCTACAGTATGTTCATATAATTGGTCCTCACTGATGCTCATTGTAGGAGTCTACTGGGTCTGTGTCTCAGAGTAGGGCTGTGGACAGTTCAGAAACTCGCCTACCATTGACATCCTATTTATCAGTATCACAATAAAAACTCACTTTTCAAGGTTTTAAAGAAATAAATACCATGACTTTTTTTGTGTGTGGCCGGAGACTATGTTTTCACCCCTGTCTGTCCGTCCGTCCGTCCGCCCCTGTCTGTCGGTGAGCAGCTAATCTCCTCCACCGTTGGATTATTCTAGATATTAATGTTCACTAAAATATTATCACTAAAATGTTTTGCCAATTATTTGGAGGTCCACATCCAATATCTGCATGGCCCACCAGTGGGCCCTGGCCCACAGGTTGAGAACCAGAAGTTTAAGTGGTTAACCAATTAAGACCAGCGTTGGCTATTCAAAAATAGCAGATATACAAGATACCTTTGACCTACCTTCTCTATGGAATCCAGCGACTCTGAGTATTTCTCCTCGGTTTGCCTGATCTCTGTTAGACAGCAGCTCCTGATGTCAGTCTCTACCTGCTTCTGGAATGTCTAAACACACACGCACGCAAACGCACACACCACACACACACACACACACACACACACACACACACACACACACACACACACACACACACACACACACACACACACACACACACACACACACACACACACACACACACACACACACACACACGCGCGTGAGTGTAACCGGCTGAAGACAATTGAGTGTTCACACCATGTTTGTTGTTGCTAAATGACTAGGGAAAGATAGCGGAGCACTTGTTTGTATGTATGTACTGTGTATGTTACGTATGTTTTGTATTGTTGCGTAAGTTACATGTGCTTTTGTACTGTAATGTATTTTTAACTTATTTTCTGTTATTTGTGAGAGGACCTCAACGGAAATAAGACTCAGGACTTTCTTAGGTAAATCAAACGTTTTCTGTGGCTAATTATACACTGAGAAAAGTCTGCACACCGTCCTAAATACTCACCCAAAAATGTATTAAGGCAGACGCACAACGTTTCCACCTGCTGGATGTCTTTGTCACCTGACGACTATCTAATGTTAGAACTATGAGTAATTGGATATACAATTTCTTGTTTGTAATTTCTTGATTTGTAAACCAAAAAGTTATATACTATGTAATCATTTATAGAATGTGTGAATGTGTCAATCATTTTTGTTTTGTTTTGTTTTGTTTTAATGGTAGAATTCCATTGTATTATGTTTTAATTGGATTGTGAAGTGTGAATGTTTGGACCCCAGGAAGAGTAGTCTTCACTGTGGTGAGGATTAATCCATAATAAACAATAAAACAATAGCAATAATGAAGACAGGTCGAAACCTTGTGCGTCTGCCTTAATACATTTGTTTGGGAGTATTTATTTGCTGTCGGGCAGAAACCCCTTATCTCCATATTTTAACTTTGTGTGTTGTTTCTTAAATTAACCCCTTACTTGATCATACTACAGCGTCACACAAAAGCATAAAAAGTCGTGCTGCGTTTTGAGCTTGCTACTTTTGAATTTGAATCCTGAAAAGTAACAGTTTTGGACATTATGAGGTTTCCACATCGACAGAGACGATTGAAGAGTTTTCTCTCCTCCACATGTGCCACTTTTTGTCCAGCACCCGTCGAAATGATTCGACGGGTGCCACCTGAACTGTTACAGTAGTTATACACTGATACGCAGCTAAATGGAAGTGGGCCTCAATAGCTGAGCAGAGTTATTCTAATCATGTTACAAACTTCGGTACCAAATTGAACTGTGACATTAAACTACCAGGGCAAGTTAGAGAGTTTCAATAAAGGGAAAGGAAAAGGGAGTATTCCCTGGTCACGGGGGGGGAGGGAAATTGCTTTCCTGCATTCGCCCAGCAGATGGCTGCTCAGATGGCTCAGATGTTTTTCTTATTCATTTATTTATTGCCCAACATAGGGATACCACGTTGAAAGTGATTATATCAACCCCCAGGGCTCACCACTATGTCGGGTTATGTAACTGTGCCATGTCAAGCAGCTGACACATTTGGCAGCATATTTAACCATGTTTTTTGGTTTTATTTATTTTTTTCAAAAAGAGTGGAAATAGATAAGTTTGTCGCAATGCGGCGAGTAGTGAGCTTGTAGATCTACTAATTTAAATGTTTATCGAATTGTCGTACGACAAAGTATAAAGGGCTTAATATAAGTGGTTCATTTCACCTCCTCTCACTGTCACATACTGAGCTTCCTTGCCTCACCACCACCCCATCACCACCAGGGGGCTCTGTTTCCCCTGTGTGTTATGTTTTCACCTGGTGGGGTTGTGATATATCTCTGTATTTCTCTCTAGCAGAGCCTGAACGCCAAGATCATATCATGAATATGAATGAATATATAATATAATAATAATAATAATAATAATAATCAAACCTGTATTTACCAAGGTTATTATAGAGATCATCACAATTATTTTGCATTATCGTTTCATGTTAAATTTATTTTTCCAAAAATGGCAGCAATAGCTGATCTAGCTATTTCCATTTTATTGATATTTTGAAAGTTATATGTCATATCTGCCTTGTATAAAAGGAAAACAGAAATGTATTTTTTGATTACAAAACCAAAAACAAAAGTTATTTGTATGAAAATGAATCGTTGCGTAACTTACCGGAAGTAAACTTACCGGTGGAGGAACAGCCTCGGTCTTCATCAGGTCCTCATAGATCTCCCCTCCATCTTCATCGTCATACACACAGTCGTACAAATCCTCCTCATCCTCAACCCCGTTCTCACTGTAACACACACACACGCGCACGCGCACGCACGCACGCACGCACGCACGCACACACACACACACACACACACACACACACACACACACACACACACACACACACACACACACACACACACACACACACACACACACACACAGTAGGGTTAGATGTCACAACGACAACAGAATTGTGGCATTTCTTTTCATGCCTCATGTCAGAATGTCAGTATGATATAATTATATTATATTGTAATCAGATAATATTCAGAATCATGTGGGTTTAATTGTGACGTGAACGATAGTGTCAGTGAGGGTGTAAAGTGGAAGCTATACTCTACCTCAACCCCATATGAGATACAATTTGTGATAACTTGAATAACTCGATAACGCGCGCGCACACACACGCGCACACACACACACACACACACACACACACACACAACCTGGCTCTGGCTACATACAAGCCCTGCCTGGATATGTGTGCATGCGTGCATGCGTGCATGCGTTGGTGTGTGCATATTATGTCTGACAGTACAGTATATGTGCAATGAAGAATGCGTCCGCAAAAATGAAAAAGCCCACCGGTGGAAAGCATTCAGGGAGGTTGCGTGTGCATGTACAGTACGTGTCTGTCTTTGAACGCAACAATGCGTCTCATTGCATATAGAGGCTACTTGTGTAGAGCTAGACTGATATTATGCCATTACTTGCCTTTTTATTAACGACTTTTTAACCTGTATCGACACACTCTCAGAGTTATGGGAGTCCTTGAAATTATGACTACAAGAATAACAGAATAATGAAAACAAGTGGGGGGCTCGCAACTCACTTTTCAATGCTCACATTTTTATTCACAGCAGCAATACGACATTTCGACCTCGCTGTCTTTTTCAATAAGTCCTTAAAAACTTTGAGAAACACCGGTCTCGTACTCTCTCCCCACAACCCTTACAGGTCTGTAACTCTCAGAGTTATTGGGGTCCTTGAAATGTAAAAAAAAAAGAAAGAAATCGAGAACCCACTAGGACTAGAACTCTCCATAACTAGGATCGGCATCGGACCGAAAGAAATCCGTGTTAGGCTGTATACTTGTGTCTGCTGCAGTGCTGAGCGGATGCAGTGAGCAGAGATGTGGGGGCCGAATACTTTGACGTGTTCCACAGAGGACTGTGGTCAGCTCTGCTTCATCACATCCACTCCACCTGGCTACTGTCAGGCACAACCACTCAAAACTCTCCTTGTCAGTTGGAAGCCATGGGCTGTCTGCACTCTGGGCTGTCAGAGATTAACAGAAGCCAGAGCGCAGAGACACCAGGGACCGACTTACTGCCTGACTGAGGGGAACCAGTCCGTCAGTCAGTCAGTCAAAGTGTTTCAGCAGTAAGAGCATCGATGTGGTCGCTGGCTTGTTGCAGCAGAGCTCAGCAGTAAATCACTGCAGGGAAATCCACAGAATGCTAAAGAGGAAATGCTCCTCTGTTATATTCTTTATTCGGATCCCCATTAGCTTCCACTTCCAAAGTATTCGTTTAAGAGATTTTTTTTGTATAGTATTTGCTTCTGATTTGTTTAATATTTACAGATAATGAGTTCCACTCTATAAATAACAGATTTGTTAAGTATGTCTGAATTTGGTTTTGGAAGTTCCTGCCTGTCTGTTACCTATTATAGATGTTGGTGACTTTCAAATGTTTCAGTTTTTGAACATTGCAGGTTTTCGCTCTCAGATACAATGCGATCAAGTGGAGGAATAGTCACTTCGATTATATATGCTTTCTGATTTCTCTCTCACAGAAATGTTCTGCTCCTGATCCTAAGAAAATGCTCGTGATTACAAAATTAGATGGTTTCCTCCAATCTTTATCTTTATCATTTCACAGTGTGATTTGCAGCACTGGATACAATTGTGCCCAATTCCCCGTGAAGGGGCAATAAAGTTCAGCCAGATTTCACGTCGTGGCAAAAGGCCAAGCCAGCTAAAACGGGGGTTTGTCGGGAATGCACGTCTGTATGTCCGACAAATATAGACCAATCACTGCTCACGCCACTTCGTGCATGACATCGTGAAACAAGTCTGTAAAATGGGGGATAATTAGGGGTGTGCCGATATATCGTCCCGCGATATATCGCGATACGTTTTCGCGACGATATGTATCGTTTTGGGAAAAAAAAATATCGTTTTTGAAAAAAAAAAATATATATATATATATTTTTTTTTTTTTACACAATCATAATAATCAGGCATGCAAACGGCCCCGAAGTGAAAAGAGTGACAACATGTTTTTTTTTCGGGTCAGGTGTCATACTATTTGGATTCAAAACGGCTATTGTAGCTGAAAAGCTACAAGTTTGCATGTCTGAATAATGCAAAAACAGAATTATTTGTTTGCATTTTCTTTTTTTCTCCTCCATATATTTTCATAATAAAAAAAGTGCGTATCGTATCGTATCGAAATCGTATCGAAGTTGTGAGCCAAATATCGTATCGTATCGTTTCGTGAAATTAGTGTATCGGCACACCCCTAGGGATAATGCAAAACAGGTCAAACTCACATTGTTGTACTCCATAACCTATGCATGTAAAACAAATCTCCATTTGGAGATAACAAGCTCACAACACGCATGTGGCGCGTTGTGAGCTGGGAGGTCGGCTATTTTCGGAGCATGACACCGTCGTGCAACAGAGTATATACATGAGTCTTAACCCATTGAGACTTGAAGCCGATTCTACATGTCTCCTAAATCTCAGCAGTTTTCTGAAAAACGTATGTTTCTATATCAGTGGTGCTCAATCTTTTTCATGTCAAGGACCCCCAAAATTATATGTATTTGGCCACGGACCCCCATCAAAATATTTTACCCCCAGGGACCCCCAGAAGCAAAGATTTTAGTTAAAATACATATATTCAAAGAGTTGCACACATTTTTGTGATCTACAAACTGAAAGATCTACAAGCTGAAAGATCTACAAGCTCAAAGATCTACAAGCTGAAAGATCTACAAGCTGAAAGATCTACAAGCTCATAGCGCGGCACCGAGTGCCGCGCTATGAGCTTGTAGATCTGCTATTTTTGAATAGCCCAAAGTGTAAAATAATGCTTTTAGCTCAAATCTAAAAATGACACAGTTCCAGGTCTTAATGGGTTATAAGAAGAGGAGAAGGAGACCTACTCTATGAGGTCCTCCAAGTGATTGTAGATGTCCTCGTCCTCCACACTACACTCCGTAGGGAACGCCCTTTGGAGGGAAAACAAACAGACACAATTAAAACGTATACAATAATACAATTTGCAAATTAGGCATTTAGCAGACGCTCTTAATCCAGAGCGGCAAGGACAACACAAGGTAATACATCAAATGCATAGAAATAGTAATCTACTAATAAACTAATACATAAGTAAACCAAGAACCTATCATCAGTCTAAAAAAGACATCTATAATTTGTACATACAAACTAAACACACTATAGGATGCATCCTATAGTGTATTGGTTCTCAAAGTGGGGTCCGGGGACCCCCAGGGGTACTTGAGGCGGTTCCAGGGGGTCCCCAGCTAAATGATGGATAGGAACCAAATGGACCCTTATGGTTCTGTAACTCTGAGAGTGTACGTACAAATGGAAATTGGTTCCATTTGTACACTCTCAGAGTTAAATTAACATTGATTTTATAATATAAATTCGGGTCCCAGAGGTATAAATGCCATTAAATGGGGGTCCGTAGCCTAATGCATGTCAAACTAGGGGTCCTTGACGTTAAAATGGTTGAGAATCACTGCTAGAAAGCCGTATAAATCTTCTCTTATTGGGGTCCCTGGCTTATCTTTTCAAATGGGGGTCCGCGGGCTAATAAGTGTCAATTTGGGGGTCCTTGACATGAAAAAGTTTGAGAACCACTGCTATAGTGTGTATAGTTTGTATGCACTGTCTACATAACATGCTATCTAAAGTTACATTTCAGCCTTTGCATAAGCCTGCAAGGTCGTAAAGGCTAGGGCAAGTGCTACGGCAAGTACTACGGGTGGCGTCTGAAGAGGTGAGTCTTCAGATTACGGGGAAGATTGCAGTTCTAACTGCATTGGGGAGTTCATTCCATAGTTTGAGAGCCAGAAGGGAGAAGAGTCTGGGACTGTGTGGAGCGTTGTCCCAGATGTTTTAGCGAAGGTTCTGACAGCTTCCCTGTGTGAGCTGATCTGAGTGAGCGGGAGGGGTTGTAGGGTTGGATCAGGCTTTGAAGATATGGGGGTGCCATACCTTTGGTTGCTTTGTAGGCCAACGTCAGTGTTTTGTACTCTCTGCGCGCAGTAACTGGGAGCCAATGGAGGGAGCGGAGAAGGGGGGAGACATGTGAACATTTTGGCTGGTTGAAGACCAAGCGTGCTGCGGCACTCTGGATTATTTGTTGGATTAAGTGCAAATGCCGGGAGGCCAGTAAGGAGAGAGTTGCAATAGTCAAATTTTGATATGACTGATGTCTGGATAAGGAGCTGGGCTGACTCCTGGGTGAGGAAGGGTCTGATCCTTCGAATGTTATAGAGTGTAAACCTACAGGATCGAATGACCACTGTAATGTTTGCCTTGAATGAGAGTATACTAACTGCGTTGGTCCTCAAAGAGAGAATCTCTTTGCTATCGAACTGGAATGACAGGAATTCTGCCTCTTAAACCATTGAAACTGGGAAAGCATGAGCATCTGTGGCATTTTAGATTTTAGCGTTGGACTTACAGTAAATGTCTCTCAGAGCGTCGGCTATTCAAAAATAGCAGATGTACAAGCTCACAGCCAGCTTGTACTGTACATCGGGCACGACAATGTTCATCCAGGTTAGTAGAATTTGGTGGGCGTAGTGGGCGAATACAGTTCTTTACAATTATGCTGGTCAGGTCAGGATGATGATAAACGTCACATTAACTTTAACATACAACTTGCTGGTAACAATTCACAGGTAGGTAGTATTATTATGTCACTTGGGTCCTAGCTCGTTCTAGCACAGAACGGGAGACGCTCCGTCCATGCTGTTGAACACTGAACCTAATCACACTGAACAAGGAAACACTGACGTCTCTTATCAAACTAGCACGGAACATACGACAGCCAATGACAGTGTGACAATAACATGCACGTCCAATCAGTATCAGTATCCCAAATCTATAGGTAACTGCTTCCCATGTTACACACCTTCACAGATACTGGTGCCACAGGGCTGTACTGCCCATGTGCCCATCACAACAATTCTTTAAACATCTTGAAACATCTTGAAAATGTTTATATTTTTTTTACACAAATCTTCTGGGGGTCCCTGGCACAAAACATTTTCAGTTGGGGGTCTGCGGACATATACATCAATTTGGGGGTCCTTGGCACGAAAAAGTGTGAGAACTACTGATTTAGAAGGCACTTGTAGAATCGGCCTTAGGTCTTAATGCGTTAAAGGCAGAATTACATAATGAAGGATTAAGCAACCCGCCAAGTCATAAAAAAAATATTATTTTGACTGGATGTGGCTGAAATGTTTGCTGGTGAGTGGTGGCTTACCTGATTCCAGTCTGTTGAGCCAATGTGGTATGGGACAGCTTGGACAGTGTGTCCATAACCTGCAATAGAAGGAAAACATAATTGTTATTGCATACTGAATTGTACCTGATGTTGCCTGTCAATAGGAATATACGTTTATTATACAAAAGCTAGTTCCAACCGTGCATTGTGATTAGCCAAGAGGTATTCGGAGCTGTGGTAAAATATTGCAAAAACATCAATGGGTAAATCACAGTTAAAAGCAGGGCTTCCTATCACACAAAAATGTGGCAGCCCCCCCTGTTTGTTTGTTTGATTGATCGATTGATTGAATACTTTATTAACATGATTATTATTAACAGTACAGGTAGTACAGTCAAACGTTATGCCAAAAGGATAATACAAAAGGCCCCAAGGGCTTGTTTCCATTGTGGTCCTGCAGTAACTCTGAGGACCCCTATAGGGGTCCCAGACTCTCTGTTGAAGAACCCTGGTTAAAAGTATAATTTGCGGGCCAGTCCAGCTGGCATTAAGTTGCGCATAGCGGCGATAAAAGATGGGGAATTATTTTGGCTTGCCGGAGGCTGAAAGCAATACAATTTACACTACTGACCTATATATTTGTATTTATTAGTTTATATTAAAAGACACTGTGTGTCATGCCTACACCACTACCCAGCCCTGCCAATAATAACCATAATAGAGCACTCTTATGTCTTTTCACTTAATCGTATCACTACCCAAAAGAAAGGGTATTGTTTAACTATGCAGAGAAATAAAATGTTCAGGCCAATTTTCACACTCTACTTTATATTGTAGTGATTCAATAATAGAATAGAATAGAATAATAGATGGCCATAGGGTGCCTCGATTTAATCTTTCCTTTCATGCCAGCTAAGCCTCTAACTGCGGCTGCATTAATGACAAATCTCACAAGAGGGCAGCATTCTCCAACACTTCAGCACAACATTCACCTAGTATCTGAGAGAGTACCTGTACATTATTGTGGTTGGCCTCTGAATAATTGTCATACTGTAGCTACAACAATTATGACCTCGCAACTACAATGAACAAGCCACAACTAAGCTCACGCATGTGACAACTATGTAACTGCAGTGCTCATAGGAAATGTGCATTTACTATTGATTTCACATGTACAGTGCATGTTCATGATAAGGTCAAGGCCAGGTCAAAGCTTTAGGGCAGTGGTTCTCAAAGTGGGATACGGGGACCCCCAGGGGTCCTTGAGGGGGTTCCAGAGAGTCCCCAACCAAATTATTGAACCAAATGGACCCTTATCTGTCTGTAACTCTGAGAGCGTACAAATGGAACCAAATGGTTCCATTTGCACGCTCTCTGAGATAAATGAACACTGATGATACATTGGGGTCCCAGAGATCAAATTAGTATAAAATGGGGGTGTGTGACCTAATGCATATCAAACTGGGGTTCTTGAAATTAAAATAGCTGAGAATAACTGCTATAGTTGTAAAAGTCTTCTCTTTATGGAGTTCCCTGGAGTATAGTTTCAAATGGGGGTCCACGGGCTAATAGGTGTCAGCATGGAGGTCCATGACATGAAAACGTTTGAGAACCACTGCTTTAGGGCAGGGGTCGGCAATAGGCGGCCCGCGGGCCGAAATTGGCCCCCCAGAAATAATATCTGGCCCGTGAGATAATTTTGAAAAAAAAAAAAAAAAATTTTTTTTTTTTTTTTTTTTTTTAGATTTTTTTTTTTTTTAATTCGGTTTAATTATGTTAATGTTCACATTGTTGGTGCCATCAGTCACATATTAGTAAAGATACAGTATGAATGATTTACTGAAAAGTGTTATAAAAAAAGTATTAAAAATTAATGTTAAAATAATTATAAATACTTATTTCATAGAACCTGAACCCACTTTTGAAATCATGCACTCATAAACACGATGCATTTTAAAGGATTTATAACATTTTATAGCTAGATTAGAGGAAAATGGAGAGAAAAAAAAAATCACCAGAAAAATCGCCTGTGCTGATATTTAAACCGGAAAAAAATTTGATTTATATTGGTCAAACAGAACCGAATTAGACCCAAATTAGACCCAAATTAGACCCGAATTAGACCGAGTTAGACCCGAATTAGACCCGAAAAAATTGTGTGTGTTGTGCGCGCGCGTGCATGTTCGCGGGGAGGCCCGGCCCGCGATGGAATGTCTGGGAGTGATATTGGCCCTAGGCTTATCTCAATTGCCTACCCCTGCTTTAGGGCTTGTGAAATCTATGTTGTTGGTGTTGTTCATTCCTGACTATTAAGCCCTATTTTATACTTCCTCATACCAGTTTGCATTGTGATCTTGTCGATCAGCTGTATTTTCAAAAATGTTCAAATGTTTGAAAAACGCTGTGTTAATACGCTTAAAAAGAAAATGCAGTCGGCTACATTCAACGGCAGCAGTCAGAAGGCAACAATTTGCACTGATTGATCCAGCTTGTTGTAATGTCATTATAGGCGAGTGTACGACATGCCAATTTCACGCTGTAATGCTCAGCAAATCCAATGTCCTTGACCCTGCCTATGACCTACACAGGATGAAAGCATCATTAGACTTGCATGCAGAATGAATTCATTCTTCATCACGTGTGTCTGGCTGCACTTGACAGCCGCGCGGCGCACGTCTCGTCCGGTAATGGCCTCATGCTGTTAGCCAACGTATAACGGCTCCTGTACGCCGGTTGGTTCGCGTTTCAAAATGGGGCTTCCTCTTTTAGATGGGACGTGTATTGACTAACACGTGGAAGTGCACACACACACACACACACACACACACACACACACACACACACACACACACACACACACACACACACACACACACACACACACACATACACACACACGTGCGCGCGCACACACACACACACACACACACACACACACACACACACACACACACACACACACACACACACACACACACACACACACACACACACACCATATATAGACTTTACCACTTAATCATAGGCTCTCGAAAATCGATACTGATCACATAACCAGGCCTTCCCATCCCCACTACTCACACTATTAATAAAATAGGGGGAGAGAGAGAGAGAGAGAGAGAGAGAGACAGAGAGAGAGAGAGAGAGAGAGATACAGAGACAGAGAGACAGACGAACGACGCAACAATAGAAGACAAAGGGGGAATCATTCATTTTCACTGCTATGCCGTCATATAAAAGTTCCCAGGGACATATTTTGTGAGACCTGTGTTCGGTGTGCTGCGGTTGCGGAGCAACACAATTCATCATCACAGACAGAAGTGGAACGGGTGCTGTGGCCCCATGAAACACAAATTACACATCTTTCTTTGATGTTTTAAGAAGTACTGTATAGGACAGGGGTTCCCAAACGTCTCCAGGTCAAGAATTGACAAATAGCCATAGCCTCTTTGGTTGTGTCCCCCCTATTGCCAAATAGCTTAAAAGATAAAAATAGCTCAAGCTCACAACGGGTCCCAGCATACATGTTTTCAAATGTTTTTGAAATACTTTGACAATAACGACGTGCCCAAAATAGGGACGCCAGGTAGAAAGTGACTAAACGGACACATAATATATTATGAATTGAATTTGAATTGAAATTAACTGTAATATCCTCCTTTCCAATTGGCCCCCCAGGCGCCCCCTGGCGGCCCCACTGAGGGCTGCAGCCCCTACTTTGAAAACAGTAGCTGATGGTTTGGTGACTACCTTACACTGTGTGCTTAATGTTCAACAGCAGTAAGCAATTATATAGTGTTTGAGATGCTAATGCACTAGTAGCTATAACATGGTGATAAATATCATTCTAGTCAAACAGACTTTATTGCCATCCTTGCAGCAATTTCCTGGTATCATTTGTGCCTTTCCTGAAATCTGTAGTAGCTGGTCTACTGTGGCTTGTAAGAGAGACTTGTTTACACATCACCTTGGAAACGAGCTGTCATTACAGACATTTGGACTCATTCGGTGTGTCCATCAACAGAAACATCACACTAAGCCCAAAAACACCTGCTCATCAATGTGGCTCAGTATTCGAGCCAAATGAATGTACTGACGAGCCAATAAATGTTAACTGTACGACTTTACCACCACTGACATCAAGAGAGTAGTTCATGTGCGCTAAAACATTTGTTCTCAAAGTGGGGTCCGGGACCCCCAGGGGTCCTTGGGGAGGTTCCAGGGGGTCCCCAGCAAAATGTGTTAATACAGTATCACAATACTTTTAACCAATTTAACCTTTTAAAATTTGGCTATTCAAAAATAGCAGATCTACAAGCTCACAAATCTTGAACATTAGTGAAAAAAATGTTTAAAAAAAAAAAACATTTTAACACAAATCTTTGCTTCTCCTGGCACAACTTATTTTCAGATGGGGGTCAGCGGCCAAATATATTCAATTTGGGGGTCCCTGGCATGAAAAGGTTTGAGAAGCATTGTGCTAAAATACACAATGAAACATTGTATAGGCCTACTATTGTATTTATTTATAATTGGAATGCAGATATTCAAGACCATGTCTGACATACAGTATAATAGTGTGGCGTCCAATATTCATAACAAATCTGCCCCCTTTAATCCTTAGGTCCTGTGGACCTTCTGTTTATCCGCAGGGATCTCTCTCTCTCTCTCTCTCTCTCTCTCTCTCTCTCTCTCTCTCTCTCTCTCTCTCTCTCTCTCTCTCTCCCTCTCTCTCTCAGGAAGTGAGATCGTGAGGCCAGCCAGCTGTCTTGGCGTGGCGCAGGTACAACTTGTCTGAAAAGCCAGAAGATTTACTGTGTGCTGAGCGCTGCCTTGGGAGATATTCCAGGTTTTTATGCCGGGCGACCATATTGGGGGATCATGATCAGAGGAGTGCGGTGGTTTTCTTTTTGCTTCGATGACTATTATCGTCTCTGTCGGGTGGAAAGTAAACCTCATATGTCCAAAGCTGTAACTTTTCAGGATTCAAATTCAAAAGCATCAAAAGCAGCAGATCGACAAGCTCGAAACGCGTCGCGAAGCGATGCGTTTCGAGCTTGCGGATCTGCTACATTTGATGCTTTTTTGTGACGATGTAGTATGATCAAGTAGGGCATTCGTTTACAAAAAAAAAAAAAAAGTTCATATATGGAGATAAGAGGTTTCTGCCCAACAGCAACAATATAAGACACACAAATGCATTCCAGCCACATTGGCCATGTGTTTATAAGTGCTTGTGAACAGTCGCCAGGATAAGCATAATCAAGATGCTTGATGAAGGTCCAGAGGGACCGAAACGTCATGTCAATTTGAATAAAACGGATGCTGCTGAGCAAGAGCAGAGCGTGGTATTTTTGTTTTTGAATTTTGGTTCATGATTGCTTTTAAAGAAATTAGGTTTTAAAGAAAAAATACATTTTTTTTACATTATTATTATTTTGTAATCATTATTGATGTTATTAAATATCTTCATATATTATCATTAAAATCTTAGTGTTTGCAAATTATTCGGAGGACCCCAGGTTGAGAAGCGCTGATATAGTGTACACGTTCAGTGTTGGGTGGGTGGCGGGTGGCGGGTGGGTCCGATGGGAGGAGAGTGTAGAGTGCGGAACAGGACAATCAGGAAGACAGTGAGCCCCAGCTCTTTGATGGAGGCTAATAAACTTATGGGCTCTAATGGGGCCAAATGGGATTCAGACCAGACCAATTAAAAGCAGCATGAAGGACGGTGTCTGAGAAGATGAAAGGAGCACTTTCTGTGTGTGTGTGTGTGTGTGTGTGTGTGTGTGTGTGTGCGTGCGTGCGTGCGTGCGTGCGTGCGCGCGCGCGTGTGTGTGTGCGTGCGTGTGCATGCGTGTGTGTCTGTGTGTGTGTGCATGCATATGACTATGCATATCTCACACATAAAGCGAGCCAAGTTCAGGCAGACAGTTCCATCAAGCATGACATACTCACAATGTGATGCGTTGTGAGCTTGTACTGTAGATCAACTATGTTTTATGATATTTTTGAGAAAAACTGTACAGTATATATCTGGAAGAAAATGTGTTTTTGGGGGGGAAATAAAATAAAATCATAGAAATGTTTGGCTTATAATGACATGCTAAAAATAGGGACAGTCGGGTTAATGTGGTTTTTAATAGGGCGGTGTATTTAAATGCTAAACTCACGCTCACTCTACTCAGTCAAACCCTGAGCTCATCTGGTAAGAGCTCATACCACATAAATAAGGCTACATTCCTTCCCACAGCTGGCCCAATGTCATATAGCCTGTCTCTCTCACTTTTCCTGTCACAGTTCACTGTGTCTATGAAGCAGAAATTATGAAAATATAAAGAAAAAAAAGTAATAAAATGGACCCGCTAAAGCCCAATTCATATTTTGTTATACAACTTTGCTTTACTATACTTTGTGTTGCGTGTCGACGGTGTCGGAAATAGCAGACCTTCAAATTGTCAGCTTGTAGGGCTACTATTTTTGGTGCGCGACACCGTTGTGTGTTCCAGCCTAAATTAGGCAACAGCTCCTCTGTGTTCAAATATCCATTTGTTATTCCGAGACTGTACAAATTGGACAATTGGAAAAGAAAATTGACAATTATGTTTAATTTGCACACTCTCTGAGTTAAATGATAGTACTTCACTGTGTACAGTCAGATTGTGTGAGCAATGCTGGGGATGTAGGAGCTGAGGTGTACACTATGGCAGTGGTTCTCAAACTTTTTCATGTCAAGGACCCCCAAATTGACACTTATTAGCCCGCGGACCCTCATTTGAAAATATATGCCAGGGACCCCCATAAGAGGAGATTCTTACGGCTCTAGCAGTGATTCTCAACCATTTTAATTTCAAGGACCCCCAGCTTGACATGCATTAGGCTACGGACCCCCATTTAATGGCATTTCTATCTCTGGGACTCCAATTTATATTGTAAAATCAATATTAATTTAATTCTGAGAGTGTGCAAATGGAACCAAATGGACCCGTTAGACCCATAAGGTTCCATTTGGTTCCTAATATCCATCATTTAGCTGGGGACCACCTGGAACTCCCTCAAGGACCCCTGGGGGTCCCCGGACCCCACTTTGAGAACCAATGTTCTATGGATGCAGTACTACACGCAGCTAGAGGCCTCAGATATGAATCTACAGAGCTTGTACGGTGATAAACTCTGGGGGAGGTTTCACTCAACCACCACAACAACATACTGTAGATGTGTGAAACCACCCAGCCTTACACAGTGTTACTATCAGCCTCTTCAAACTGCACAATGTCAAGAGGCACAACATCATCGGAGTGCCAAACTCGTAACCACTTGAACCCTAGCGTCACTATAATTTTTTAACACGTTTTTCACATGTAAAATCAATCAAGTGAATAGCTGTACATTTCAACAACAGATGAGCCTAGAAATGAATTAACAATACTGCAACTTCAAAATCCCTCCAGATGATTAGCTTAGTGTGCAAATTGGCCAGAATAGAAAGAGGCAAACATTGTGAAAATAGCTGAACTGCAAGCTCACAACGCCTCGTGGTGCGAGGCGTTGTGAGCTTGCAGTTCAGCTATTTTCACAACGTTTATCTATGGAACTGAGTCAAACTAAATATAATGCCTACAATTCCGAGTGCTTGTCAGGGTGGGGGGTCCCCGGTTCAAATATGTGTTTGTGCAAAACAGTCCCGCAAACCTTATTCTGTGTTTTGAAGGCAACGCCTAGTGGTTCAGTTGTTGACATGGTGAGGAAAAGTAACACGCACGCACGCACGCACGCACGCACGCACACACACACACACACACACACACACACACACACACACACACACACACACACACACACACACACACACACACACACACACACACACACACACACACACACACAGAGAGAGAGACATAAAATGTAACACCCTCCTCTGTTTTTCCATTTATTGTGCCATGTGACAAATAATTGAGGTTTCGTTCTCTGGGGCATAAAAGAACACACTTATTTCCATGAACACTGCCCACAGAAGGGGACAATACCATTCAATGTTAAAAGCATCTCTATAGCACATGTTGTTGGACAACATGTGTATGCGACTGGATGCAATTAATGTGGCGTGTGTGTGCGTGCGTGTGTGCGTGCACGTGTACAGTACCTGTTATGTGTATGGTACGGGCTGTGGGGAACTCTGCGATTTCTGTGGTTTGTATGCTGTTAGCGCTGTGTGTGTGTGTGTGTGTGTGTGTGTGTGTGTATGTGTGTGTGTGTGTGTGTGTGTGTGTGTGTGTGTGTGTGTGTGTGTGTGTGTGTGTGTGTGTGTGTGTGTGTGTGTGTGTGTGACACCGAGCGGTGTGTACAGAAGAAGCATGCAGACATAACACAGCTGGCCTGGTACAATGCTCCATTACTCAATTCACATAAAGAAGGCCAATAAAAAGCTGATTGGCTTAGACGAGAGAGAGAGAGAGAGAGAGAGAGAGAGAGAGAGAGAGAGAATTACTAATGTTTGCCAATCATAGCCATGGCTCATTAACATCCATGATACATAATTAGAGCATTTGGGATTTACGGATAGCAGCGCTCAGTCACGTACACATGTTTGGGCTCAATTGGAATGCCACACACGTTCACCATCGCCCTCTATCTTCATCGCCGATTTCCCTCTCTATATAAAATGCTCTCAATCATTTAGCCCTCTCTCTCCCGTCCATTACACACTGGTTTAACATGCACCAGGTCTCCTGCGCCCTCAGGGCCATGGCTGTCTCTCAGATCCACTCTCTGCAACATGGGTTTCCGCCATTTATCAAGTCTCGCCATCTTGCTATATCTACATTAGCCACAGTATATCTGTGATCTATCTGTTTAGCTTTCTCTCTCACTCTCACAGCTCACAGCGTTGGTATTAAAGTGGTAAAGCATATCGTCTCTGTCGGATGGAAACCTCATATGTCCAAAACTGTTACTTTTCAGGATTCAAATGCAAAAGCATCAATAGTAGCAGATCTTGTGGATCTGCTACTTTGTGGGATTCTGTAGTATGATGATGACTGTTAATTTACGAGAAAAAAAAACACAAAAAGTTAGAATATGGAGATATATATTTATACAGCAACGATATCGCACTGAAGCATCAAGATAAAAGATCTCTCTATCTCTCTCTCTCTCTCTCTCTCTCTCTCACACACTCTCTCTCTCTCTCTCTCTCTCTCTCTCTTTCTCTCTAAGGGCTCGTGCTGTGATAAGCTAATAACTCCATCCCGGCTGACAGCTTCAGGTCAAAGACAAGGGCGCCGGTGTCTTTGCCAAGGTGCGTCACATCAAAGCCCACAGCCTGCAGCCCCCGAGGACAACTACTGTACACACACACACACACACACACACACACACACACACACACACACACACACACACACACACACACACACACACACACACACACACACACACACACACACACACACAGTCGCACACACACACAGATTCTAACACATTGTAGCACACCTACACCTACATTGTGTTCACACATTCCCTGAGTATTAAAGCAGATTCCCCGGAGCCTTCACTCCCACATTGCCTACAAGCCTCGGCGTAGCTGTTCCCATGGCGTACTGTCACCCACGCACTCACACATCCGTCACGCTGGCACACACACACACACACACACACACACACACACACACACACACACACACACACACACACACACACACACACGATAATGTCACTTGCATGCTCATGTCCATTGTCCACGCCTCCGCGGGTCTCCAATGTATACTACACATCAGATGTGCAAACCTTGCACACCGCTGACAGGCAAGGTAACATCTGTGCACACAACATAACTCGAATAAACACACACAGGCACGCTTGCACGCACACACGCACGTGTTGCACACATTTGCACATACAGTACAGTATGTAGGTTATGTAATACCTGTTGTCAGAGTACCTGCTGTACCCATCTGTCTGTCTGTGTCCCTTTTATGCCCATAATATGGAGATCTCTGTATCTGTCTGTCCTTGACCCTTTTATGTATATATGGGCTTGCCCATAAATTGTGTGGTCGATTGGTTCTCGAGATACACAAAGGACAGATTCACGTACACAGAGATTTTGAGCATTCATAGTAGGATATTTATGTATTTCTTTTGTTTTACCTTTGTTTTTCTTTCCTTTCCAATTGCCCCCTCCCCCCTCTTTGGTTATTTGACAGCATATAATAGTCAGATTTGCCATCAAACAAGCCTCACACTGGTGTTGCTGCTCCATCAATGTCAGTGTGAAGGTACATAGCTCCTATACTCCATAGCACCATGCTGTGGAAGTACGTTGGAGGCACTGACTGAGTGCCAGGGCAAAACACAGGCTGTGCCTCCTGACAGCACATCAGCTCTGATGCCAGTCCCCTGCTCCCCTCATTATTCACTGGCTCTGCTTCTAATATATATATATACACACACACACGGACGCACGCACGCACACACGCACACACACACGCACGCACACACACACACACGCGCACACATGCGGCAGGACGGTGACAGATCTGTCACTGGCATTCCACCAAGCGAGGACAGCAACACATTTTGCAGCTGTGCAAACAAACATGTTGGAGAATATTAAGTTGTTTGCGTTTTTTTTTCTTTCTCTTTTTCTTCTTTTTTGAGGGTGTAAGAGCCAAATGCAGTCTGTTATCATTTATGTAAATCTTTATTGTTGTTTCTCGAACATTGTGTGGCAAAGTTTGTGAAAGCCTAATATTTCAGTCAATGATGTTCTACAAGATATGACTGATGGGTTTGTGGGGTGACACAGAAAGAAAGAAAGGAAGAAAGAAAGAAAACAGCTCCTCGTGTACAGTATAACCTCCTGGATTCCAACCTGTGTCTCCTGCATAGAGAAACCAAACACCTACCACTCACCCAAGGGGATTAGGCTTCTGGCTTTCGGGGCAAGGACTCTCTGCTACTCATACTGACATCCCCTGAGTAGTTTGTGCCACTTCCAACCCGTTGATTAGCTTTGATTGAACAGCATTGAGCTGTTGCAACAGTTTCTACAACAATTATCCCCGATTCCCCTGAGTTGCTGTTACTGTTTCTGTTGCATCGGTGCTGAAAGGCAAAGCCTCAGCCTGCTCTGGCATCCACCCACTCTCGAACCGATATGCGGTATGACACAATTGCCATTGTTTTATCACACTGATAAAACTGTCTAATCTTGCCGCCACTGAAACGCTATCCTACATTTCACGGAGGTTCAATTGCATAAACAGATCCCTCTGGATTTTATAAAAGTAGCGCCGCTAAGGGATCGTTCCGGTTTAAAACGCGGATCGCGCCGCTGTTCTTTCAAAGACAGCGTCGACAAGCGCTGATGTGAAGTTAAAGTTTATACACTTTATTTTGAACACAGTGAAACTTGGCTCCTTGTAGACTCGCTGGGGAATGCCAGGAGTTGAAAGAATCGCCGATATGGTGACTGAGTAATAGCAAGGACGAGTGGGCTGCATGCATTGTAAACGATGTCCTAAAGCGAAATCAGTGAAAATCCATATGGACATTCCAAGGGATTTCATTCCTTCCCATGCCTTTGATCCACGATGCTGCATGCATAAACCAAGAACGTTCAATAGTCCTTTATGTATGTTAGAATGGGACAGCTACAGGCAAGCGTTTAACCACTTTCAAACTTGCATACTGATTTTGGGCATGTCAATATAGGTAAAACTTTTTTTTTTAATTGTCAAAACATTTCAAACTTTTTCACGCTGTGTGTGTGTGTGTGTGTGTGTGTGTGTGTGTGTGTGTGTGTGTGTGTGTGTGTGTGTGTGTGTGTGTGCGTGCGTGCGTGCGTGCGTGCGTGCGTGTGTGTGTTTGTCCGGAGTGAACCCCTGGACTGGACCTGTCAGTGTACATCAAGCTGCCTCACGCTAGGAAGGAAACAGGAGATAGGCTCCTGACCTATGGGCCACATGGCACAGGAACCGCTGGTTCCCAAGGCTACTTATCTGAGAAGCTGGTTCGCGGAAGAAGACCTTTGACCTGTTTATCACAGGTGATCGAGGCTGCCTGTCACCCTTGCTGATCTATAACTGTCTGGATACTGTAGACTATAGTTAACAAAGGCCAGGGTATGGGGCGTTCAGCTGATAGCACTTCATCATGGCCATTTATATGTCTTTTAAGCACTTTGGCTATTTTTGGCTAAAATAAGAGAAACAACTAGAAAAGTGCACTCCTCTCAGTGCAGATCTCCGCCAGGCCTTGTTGCATACCCACGGCTGTGTCAGTCGTGGGGTGCAGCCGTCAGGATGCAAGGAAGCTGCGGGTGGAAACAGAGTTTTTATGTCTTTATGACATGGCTGTTGCACCACTTATGGGCAGAAGTGAAAGCACTTTCGGAGGCGTGCTGTACAGAGGCCCCTCCGTACCAGCACCATGATGCTGATTTGAATAATTTGGGGTAGAGGTTCTTCCTTGGCCTACTGGGAGTGTGTGCAAAGTTTCACGCCGATCAGTCCAGCGGTGCCCGAGATTAGCTGCTCACAGACAGACAGACAGACAAACGGACAAACAGACAGGGGTGAAAACATAATTCCCGGCCCGGTTATTCCGGCCTGGTAGAGCAAGCAGAGTGCTGGTACTTGCTGGTGCTGGTGTCTGAACTTTGAAACATAGGTACAGCAGTACCTAGAATAGCTATGCCAGGTTAAACATTCATTATTTACTATCACAAGGTCATGTGGCTTCTGTTTGATTTGTAATGCAGTACCTGTATTGAATTCCCCATACAATACATGTACGGACTGCAAAAGCGCTAGCTACAAATAGCCTTGATGTCATATGTACATGGCATAAATGGGTTAGCATCACTGAATGCAGCGCACCGTTTGAAGCTCCCATTAAAGTCAAGCACATTACAGAGACATACAATGTTCTAAACTTAGTGTGTACACAGACATGCACGAGTGTGTACTCTCTTGATGCTCTGCTTTTCTAAGTTACTGCTGCTTAAATAATGTATTGTTGCAGAATACAATATGATTGCATGTTGTTCTAAAAAGAAGGTCAGTATTATGCAGAAGCTCATATTTTGTTCACCCATTTATAAATGTGACAAAAACACTTCCCGGTTCCTACAAGTAGTTAAAGGAAAAAGCTTTCCCTTTTTGATCTGACCTATAGACTAAGGATGAGAACAAATTATTTCAATATGGAAAGTGAATTGACAACAGCACAAGTATGAATCTGCTTTAACCCATTTAGACCTGTTAAACCCGTTGTTACCATTCAATCCGGGACAGCATCTGTGTCATTTCAGTTTATCAGAAAACTGATTTAGAAGGCGTTTATAAAATCTACCTCAGGTCTAAATCCGCATCAATATTTCTTTGACTAGGACCTATTTTCAGCCACAAAACTGCTTTTTCCATCTGAGCCAAATCAGTACTGATACTGTTACGACACCGTTCATCATTTTCTTCACACCATGATACATTCAAACTGTTTTTTCCAACCAGCCCACGTAATTTCAGCTAAAACATCAATTTCCAGAAAAGGCTGTCAGTCTGTGACGTTACAGCTGCATTGTAAGGGCTATACCAGAGTCTGTAGCAGGAGATTAGCTTTAAACGTTTGCCTCCACTGTGACTGACGGCGCATCCTCCCACTCCACCTCCGCCTTGGAGAGCCCATGTAAGGCCTGGTACATCTGGAAAAATGCTTCACCGATACGTTATGCACAGTATAGCGAGAGAGGAAAGGCCTCTGCACAATCTTTACATCACGGGGATGAAGAAACAGCTCCCGTACAGATACTCGAAAGACAAACAGCCCCAGTGAGATCATCTTTATATTTCTGTCAGCTCGGATGCATCGAAAAGACTGAGGAAAATACCATCAAAGATTTACGGCAAAGTTTTATAGATATTTCAGAAGCACTTGTTGAAAATGAAGAATCCTCACATTTTGCCTGGCTTTTAGCTAAAGGCGGAAGGGGGAGGTGGGAGGGGAGCCCCTGGGAGGGCAGAAAGTGGCTCAGCGGTAGCAAGATAGTGGACTTGAAGAGGGAAAATAAACATGCTACATAACAGCACATCGCAACACATGGCCGCCCATCTGGAAGGGAACACTGACCGCAGGCAAGTCATGTTCCCAAGTTAAAAGCACCTTGAACCGTCTGCATCAAGTAGGATGAACTTTTTACTTTCTACATAATATTATTAAATATTACATCACCCAACTCAATGACTCAATGACTCAGTGACTCAATAAATTGTATTTTTTTTTTTTCAGTCAGAATCTCAAGGCACACCTGTCTGTATATAGTGAATATATCAGATCTACAAGCTCACTACTATGAAAAAGTATGAATTAGGGACGCTAGGTTGAAAGAAATACAGGGTATAGAATTTGCCTCTATATTGGGAAATGAGTGCACACAAAGTATTGATATAGTAAATGTTTCATAATGTTTTGCATACTGACAACCAGTTAAGGATTGAGGCTTAACATTTGCTTTTATATGAAATATCCGAGACTATTAAGAGTTTATGGAAGATGCTTCTGAACATGTTGCTAGTTTGACCACTTCAAATGCTCTAATCTTAAAAAAACAACCAAAAAGACACATTGAGAGCTTGTAGATCGGCTATTTTCGCAGCGCAACATGCTTCCATAGCAGACATGCTGGAATCGAAGCGACTGAGAACTTTAATCCATGTCCTTACAACCAACCCAAAGTCAACCTCTCCCCCATCCACCCACAGTACGCAGCTTGTGAAATGATTACCGCGTTTTGCATTATTTCGTTTGTTGTATTTTCAGCGCATATTTTTTTCTGCACACCGATCAGTTTGTAACACACGAATAAAGTTGGACTTGACGTGACAAAATTAGCACATACACATACGGTATAACTATTTGACATCACATCGAGCGACACAGAGTTTGGCCTCCCCACCCGCAGTTTCAAGATATCAAACTGGCTCTGTGCTGCAAAAAAAAGAGAACATCTCTTAAAGTAGGACAGCGAGGGGGGGGGGGGGGGGGGGGCGTTGTGAGGTGTATTGTAGACCTGTACTGTCTGTGATCTGGGTGAAGCGTTTCATCCTGACCACAGTGGCTTAGCTTCACATGCTCTGGAGCTACGCGGCGGTGGTCTATAAAAAGCCATGCATGTGTACCCCAGTCAGGTAACCTCATTACCAAGAACCAGACACCTCACAGGCTCTCACTCTGAAGGCACAATCATACTCGTCTTGACAGCTTTCACCAAACTACAGTAGTTGTACGTACGTACTGCTATGCTACTGTTACCCACCTCTTCAGACTCGCTTTCCCCACCTAATTCTAATCCCCCTCTTTGCCTTTTAATTCGAATGTTTTTTGTTAGCTTAGTTTTTAGTTTCTGAGCTTTTTGGGTCTCAAAATGTCACAGCCACTTTTCCTGTCATGTCTAGGTCTTGTATCAATACAAGACCTAGACATGACAGGCAAAGTGACTGTGACATTTTGAGGCTCTGTCCTGGTTGGCACACATCCAACCTGTGGAGCCTGCGTCTGCACTAGCAGTATTAGTAAGCACTAATGTAGCAGCTATGTGTTATGTTCAAGTTCTAGTTTTCATAGTTCTATGTTCTTCATGTCTTCCCCAGCTGTATCTCATTTGTAATCACCCCTTGTGTATATTTGTCTTGTTCCCCAGTCAGTCCCTTGCCGGGTCATTGGCCCTCTCTCAATGTGTCCTTGTCTGTACTTGTTGTTCTATCCAAGTTAACTTGACAAGTACGTTCTTCACAAGGACGCAAGAAAGACCGTTCTTGCGTTCTTCGAATTGAGAATCAGACATTGTTTTGTGTCACATCAAGTCAGTTTAAGTTTGAGATGTCTTCGTTCACCTGCATTAAAACACCCAATCATGGGTTCTGAACACTACCTGCCTGGCTGTCCTGCGTTTGGGTTCTCACCAGTCACCACACCAATATGTGACACTAAAACAAAAAAAAAACACACACACACAAAAAGGAGGGCTTTAACAAACATTTCTCTTGAAAAATGGGGCTGGGGGTTCTGTAAGAAATAAAGATGGACTTTGTTTGGAAGAAAGAAACAGAAAGAAAGAAAGAAAGAAAGAAATTTCACACCAGATGACACTGGCTAACGATAATGAGTGACTAATGACACTCAGTATGCATTATGAATCATTACATTTAGTCTCAGAAGCTCTCCGATTGGAACCATTAGTGGTATTAATTAACTTTCTGGGCATTACAAAAGGCGGCATTAGAGGATCTGGGCCAAAGTAGTAGTATGGAAAACATGAACTTCTGCATGAACCCAGCACTCATCTAACTCAAAATAGTAAGCCCCCAGGATGTAGTGCTTCTGCTATTACTACTACTACTATTACTACAGCGTCTGCTACTACATTTTCTATTACTAATATTATTCGAGAGATTGTCTTACAGATTAGTGTCTCTAGGATGTACTGTGAAATGTTCCCAGTGCTAATAGTTCCACATGGTGGGGTTTGTAGGACAGCTACAGTAGCTGCAGCTTTAAGCCTGATTTATACTTTGCTGTACGACTGTATCGCAGGCCCAAAATAGGAGATCTATAATATAGATTATGTTCACAATGCGCCACGTGTGAGACACATTGTGAGTTTGTAGATCTGCTATTTTGGGTCCACGACACCTGTGAATTAGGCATTACAAGAAAGTGCTCAACGGGAGGCTCTCTTTGAACTGGCATGAGGCAGGGGAAAGCTCATAAACATGTACCGCGAGACGCACACGCATGCGCGCGCACACGCGCACACAGGCGCGCAATAATTAGAAACAATTATCTATCCCATCCCACCCCATGTCTTTCTCTTTGTCACTGCATTCAGTAAAATCATTGTGTTAATTACTCTTGGAGTTAAATGAAGAACAGGATTTCTCATTCTCTGCTATCTCCAGCACACACGCTGTATGTACACTGCAGTACTCAGTACTCGCTCTTTCTTTTGCCTGTGTTACACGTACGTACGTACTCCATGTTTATCTCTCTTGCACACACATATTCCCCTCTCTCTCTCTCTCTCTCTCTCTCTCTCTCTCTCTCTCTCTCTCTCTCTCTCTCTCTCTCTCTCTCTCTCTCTCTCTCTCTCTCTCTCTCTCTCTCTCTCTCTCTCTCTCTCTCTCTCTCTCTCTCTCTCTCTGTAGACGTTTCCAGTCCCCAGGGGCTGGAAGTTAGTCACAGGAAAGAGTGAGGCCTTGATAGGGCCCGACACGTACCAGGAGACCGACGCTGGAAACCGGGGAGGAAGTACAACTGTTTCTCCTCACTGTGTACACCTTACAGTACACTGTAGGGCTCTTTCTCTCACACACACACACACACACAACCGGACACATGCACGCACACACACGCACGCACGCACGCACACACACACACACACACACACACACACACACACACACACACACACACACACACACACACACACACACGCACACACACGCACATACACACAAACAAACACACACACACACACACACACACACACACACACAAAATGGACCTAGAAAGGGTCCTGAGAGGTTTGCTTTTCCCATGAGGCTATAGTGTTGGAACAACAAACCCCACCAGAGAGAAGACATTAGTCTTTCTGACAGCACAAGGAAGCGCACCACACCTCCATCCTCTATCAAACACATAGTATACACATTTGCAATACATTAATTTAAAAACCAAAACACTCTGTTGCATATGTTAATGACATACTTAAATATGTTCTCTCAAAGATAACAATGTCATCAAAAAAAAGTATGAGGTGTGCGCACAGACACACACAGTAAGAGAGAAATGTAAGCGAGAGAGAGAGAGAGAGAGAGAGAGAGAGAGAGAGAGAGCGGGCCAATCGAATTCTTCTTGTGACTCAACAGTGCGACCTGCGGTGACCACTTCCTCTTCCTGTTTCCTGCCACCAGCTGTGACAAGAGATGAGTCAGTCCTTTGGGGGAGGGGGGGGTGTCACATAGACAGACAATATACCCCCCAACCGAAACACACACTGCCACCACACAACCATATACCAATATACAGTATACACATTTACAGAATGTGTCAAGATAAAAATAGAGGGATAAACAGTCGTGTTCTCGGCTTTAAACCAGCTTTGTGACCGCGGCAACATGACTACGATTTACAGGCCTAGTAAGCAGGCCCCTGACGGGAACGCTCCCCTCCGCTTGTTCTGGTGGCGGGGGGGGGGGGGGGCATGCAGCTTCCTCAAATAATAGCCCTAGAAGCATGTCTGAACGCCGGGAGATGGATGCTGAGAAGACCGCAGCACAGGACGTCAAACACGTCTCCCACACAGAGATCTCAAGCAGAACCGAGAGTTTCACCCCGTCGACTCGAAACGTTTTAGAGAGGATGGAGAGACTGGGAGAGAGAGAGAGAGAGAGAGAGAGAGAGGGGGGATTGAGAGAGAGTGTAATTTGCTGTAATTTGTATAAAAATGTATCCCAAGCTAACCTTTTACATGTGTACATGTTCTATTTCTGACAGCAAAATGCACAATTCATATGGCTTTGTAAGATAGTTTGTGATGTAACACAGCTCTGTTTACACATATCTTTATTTTCATTTAATTGTACATACACCGTTTAGTTTCGATTGTTTTGCTTTGGTGATGTAAACAAATGTTTTCTCATGTCAGTAAAGCTGAAAGTTGAATTGAATTGAAATTGAGAGAGAGAGAGAGAGAGAAAGAGAGAGAGAGAGAGAGAGAGAGAGAGAGAGAGAGAGAGAGAGAGAGAGAGATAGAAAGCGAGAGCGCACATTCAACTGTGATAACTTTGGCTTCAGTGATCGCTCTGTGTGTGCGTGTGTGCGTGTGTGCGTGTGCGTGTGTGTGTGTGTGTGTGTGTGTGTGTGTGTGTGCGTGTGCGTGTGCGTGTGCGCGTGTGCGTGTGCGTGTGCGCGTGTGTGTGTGTGTGTGTGTGTGTGTGTGTGTATGTGTGTGTGTGTGTGTGTGTTCATGCTAGAATAAAGCCAGCTGATAAGTGATGTGCGGGATGATGACGTGTCTCAGAACAGATGTCATCCACACAGTCACCGTGTGTCAACCAATTATCCTGTGAGTGCAGCAGCTTGCCTCTGCACACACCAGTTCCACACACACCTCTAACAACAACAACAACAACACAGTCACATCCGCACCTCTCGTTTATCTCTGCAACAATTGACCCGTGACTAATGCCAGGTTCACTGTGCAGTGAACTGTGCCACTGAAACATGTCATTTATTTATTTGAGCTTGTACATTTAATCACATTAACCATTTAGACCTAGAACCTCGTTACATACAGTAACTATACCTTTCAAGCCAGGAACCTCTTTTGGGGTTGTTGTTGCTATGTACAGTATATAGCAACATCATTTAAAAAAAAGAATTGGAATAAACATTTGAAGTTTTTCAGAAAACTTCAGGTCAGGATTTAGAAGGCGTCAAATATAGCATATGTAGCCGATCTACAAGCTCACAACGTGTCGCAAGCTATTTTGACCGAATGTTCGCCCTTTTTCTGCCAAATGTTTGCCTGTTTGGCCGAGAGTTTGCCAATTATGACATGCCCAGAATAGGTAGGGTTTGATTGATTGATTGATTGATTGATTTATTGATTGATTGATTGAATACCTTTTATGTTGTCAGCTTGTAGATCTACTACTTTTGCAATTGTTTTATTTGAATAATGAAAAGTAACAGTTTTGGTTATGCAGTCAACAACAGTTTGCAAAATGTACAGAGGTACAGTTATACAATCATGCTAAAAGGATAACACAAAAAGCCCTGAGGGATTGTTTCCATTGTGGTCCTGTGTATTCAATTCCTGAAGACATTTAAAGACATACAATACTATACAAGAGATCATCAATATAGGAGCAGCAAAGTATATTTACAGAAAAAACATGTCGGTATGTGGATGCCATGCATTGTCATATATTTACTGTAAGCTTGGCTATTTTACCACTAGCTGGAACACAGGTTTCTCTGAAACAGTGGCTCAGTGAACTGTTAAGACACTGGGGGAATATTAAATAACACAAAATGGCTCGGATAGAGTTGTTTTTTTTGCCCACCATCAAGGAGACTAGGGGCTTGAATCAATCACTTCTTCAATTAAATGAATAATAGAGAAGCGTGTTTTTTTATATATATATATATTTAAAAGATTTATATCAAGGATTTCGACTTAAGTGTTATTTTAATAGCCCCTCTAAAGCTCACATCACATCGTAATACAATACGTAGTGAGCTTGCAGATGGACTATTATTTTCACTGCATGACACCGGCATACGATGTGTCAAAATGGATATGTATGCCTAGGCTATTTTTGAGAATGTGTGGCTATAACTATATACATGCCCAAAATAGGAATGCCACGGTTAATATGGTTAAAGTCCACATCAAATCAAAGTAGACATTGCAGAGCTTTTACTCTTATGTGTATTGGGTTAAATGCGCTCCTATACCCCAGTATCTCTAACAGGATGACAGAATTTTCCTGGGAAATGGAAAATAAATATTAATGGCTAATCCTGTACTGTAAAATAAAAATCCAGCCAATAAAATGTAATCGATTTCACAGTTTGAGTTGGCGGCACATTGTCAGTTGTCAGTCCCCAAAAAAACGCTATGTCCCTTTCCAAAAACATTTTGGGTTGATTGCTTTTCCAACTAAACAGTATGCAATATGTGCCCTTTCTGTCCTTGATGGACCCTCGTAAGAAACATTATTTTATGGAAACATCTATGTTTTATTGTCTTGCATGTATCATAAATCTGTCATTCTGTGCTGTATATCAATCAAATCCGATCAGATCCCTTTTGCCATTAAGCCCTGCCTCGATATCCTGTTTCACGCATGCAGACAATACTGTACTGTACACACCAATCCACGGAAAACAAAATGGCCCTGAATGCCATTTCGTGGGCACTTTACAACAACGATTGCATTAAAGCCCGATTTGTACTTCGTCATGCGACGACGCGGCACGTTGTGGGGCTTGTAGATGGGCTAAAGCATTAGGGCCTTTAGCTGTCATCTGATATCTGACCACACACATCTGCTAGACACAGAAGGACACTGAACCAAGACAGATGGGAGAAGGTGAAGGGGAACTAAAGACAGAGAGAGAGAGAGAGAGAGAGAGAGAGAGAGGGTGAGCCACAGAAACAGACAGAGAGAGGGAAAGGAGAGAGAAGGGGTGGGGGTGGGGAGCTCCATCTGGCTTTGTTTCCAGTTAAATTTATCACAGTCAGTGAAGAGTTAGACAATAATCAATACCTGCTCATCTCATCTCTCTCTCTCTCTCCACTCCCCCCACCCCCCACCCCCCCGCCCTTTCATCTATTTGTCACGCCTTCCGTTCAGCCACTCACCCACAACCGCAGACATACACACTCATCAACACTTATCCACTTAAGCCCCTTCGTCGTGCGGCGGACGGTGGAAACAGCTGATCTACAAGCTCACAATACGTGGCATCGCAACGCATGTGAGCTTGTAGATTTTCACTATTTTTTTAACATTTAGTCAATTTGGGAAACTTTTTGAAACATTTCTGCCTATAATGATTGTCATGAATGATGACCTTTATCTGCTTGACCCAGTACACACATGTGGTGAATCACTCATCTACGCAAGCAAAATGGATACCCGTGATACGATGACCATCAGCTACTTTATCAGAGACTGACGTCTGTGCACAATGATACGAGATGCATGTGCTATTCCTATTCATTCTGTTCGGGTCCTTTCCTTCTATCATATCTTCTGGTCACGTCATGTGTCCAATACTGTATTCTCTATGTGTGTATTAAACTTCAGAACGTGTCGTGTGACACTGCCTGGTGTCATCTTGTTCTGCGCGTACGCGACTCAACTGAAACATCACTCATCACCCTTAGTTAGAGGGAGACTCTTTAGGGACCCCATGGTTGTTCAACCGAAATCACAACAATTATGTATTTGCCCACAATAGGGATACGAGGGCTAAATACACCATTCCCCCAAAGATACTACACTTCCCCACTATGTTCTATCAACCAGTGCTAGATCCCAACAGGGTTGAGTCAACGTTGTCTTTCGTGCACGCAGGACCACTTTAACCTACTTCATTATGTGAGGAGGGGTGGGTGGGCAGCCCTCCTCCCCGACTCATCAAAACACTAGACTAGAGCAGTGGTTCTCAACCTGTGGGACTGGACCCCCAAGGGGGTCTCCAGATGACAATTTAAGGACTTTTAAGACCTTTTAATATCTAAAAAAAAAAGGAAAAAAGAAAATAACCATTTCCGCATCAAAAGTAATTAACAAACTATACTATTAAAACTGGTCAAACATTGGCCAAATTGTCAAATATTATAAGAGGTACAATTTGTGAAAATAGCAGATCTACAAGCTCACAACGCCTCGCGTTGCGAGGCGTTGTGAGCGAAGTGGCGCGTTTTGAACTAGTAGATCTGCTACTTTTGCTATTTTTTTCAGTTAAAGACATAATGGGGTTTCCACTCGACAGAGACGATGTGATTTACGATTCCAAGCCTATCAGTATACAATTAAAAAATCAGCAACATTGGCTAGCGCGCCTCGCTCGGGCGCGGCTCAAGTCCGCTTCTGACAGCGTTCCTGCCCTTGTTTTAAATGTTTTTACTGTTACGCCAAACCTATTGCGAGTTGGGACTTGGGAGTGAAAACATCCAAATTGAAAACCTCAGCAGCATACAATGTTTTTTTTTCTCATCATATTGAGTAACAGAGCTTTGGATTTAAGAAATGACAATTTACAATTCGGAATCTAGATACACCCCAAAAAGAAAAACATTTGAAACACATTGGGGCCAATGGGAATTACACTCAGCAGGCAATTATGTCAAGTTTGAGGGCAAAGCAGCAAAGACACTTAAGTGCTGTTAATGCTTCAAGAGTCCCAATGATCAGATTACACAGCTAGGGTTTCACTGGTCCATGGTACTAATTGTTCCCAAGTGTTGAGCAACTCTTGGTCACATTATAAGAGTACAGAAACTGCCTGTCAGCGCGTTGATTCTATTTTGAAAAGAGCTGATATAAGATAGTTGGAAATAGCAATAACATAGAAGTGAGACAATTAGTCATTCACTGTTCATGAGAAAAGACTGCTGATGTCACATTCTATTTCCATCTACGAGAGCCGCAGTTACATGAGGGTTTATAGACAACTACAGATATACAGTAGGTAATGACAATACTCGTCATACTACACTGTGTAGTGTATATCATCGTTGTCAGGCAGAAATCGTGTACCTCCATAATTAATCTTTCTACGTTTTTTTAATGAATAGATGTAAGTAATTAATAAAATAGGAAAATAAGCAAAAGTTATGAAATTGTCCCATCTACAAGATCACAACACATAACGTTGTGAGCTTATTAGGTATTTTCGATATTTTTGAAAAGGTTGGCACCTATTATTTGGCACCTACTGTATAATGTCATGGCCAACATAGGGACGCCAGGTTGAAAGTGGTTATGTCTGTCTGTGCTGGGTTTTAAAAATATTGAACCAATTCAAATTTTTAGCAAGAGCTTGTGTGACTCAATAATAACTACATTGGATCCATTGGGAACAGAGGGTCTTTTCTCAATTTCCTGAAAAGTAACAACCATTATGTAGGGATTGGAGCAGCTGCTAAACGCTCCTGCCTGTGTGGTCTGTGTAGGCATACTGTAGCATCCTCTCAGAAAAAAACAAACAAGTCCTTGAGCAACCTTCATGCACAAATACGATCGGACTTAAAACCACAAGAGGATTTTTCAGTAGCTTGCACTGTCACTGAATGCTTTAAACAGTGAGCATTCCTGCTCTGTTTCTCTCTCCGCTCTCCCCTTCCTCTCTCTCTCTGTGTGTGTGTGTGTGTGTGTGTGTGTGTGTGTGTGTGTGTGTGTGTGTGTGTGTGTGTGTGTGTGTGTGTGTGTGTGTGTGTGTGTGTGTGTGTGTGTGTGTGTGTGTGTGTGTGTGTGTGTGTGTGTGTGTGTGTGTGTGTGTGTGTGTGTGTGTGTGTGTGTGTGTGCGTGCGTGCGTGTGTGTGTGTGTGTGTGTGTGTGTGTGTGAGTGATGTTCACGCTTGTAGCCAAGACTCTCTCCTCCCCACAGAGTTCCTCCTCAATGTGTCTACGAGACAGATGTGCAAACCAGATGTTTTTTGGAGTTTTTTTTCCTGCTGAAGTGAAAGGGCCACAGAAGGCCTCAGTGTGTGTGTGTGTGTGTGTGTGTGTGTGTGTGTGTGTGTGTGTGTGTGTGTGTGTGTGTGTGTGTGTGTGCGTGTGCGTGTGCGTGTGTGTGTGTGTGCGTGTGCGTGTGCGTGTGCGCGTGCGTGTGCGTGTGCACGTGCGTGTGCGTGTGTGCGTGTGTGTGTGTGTCTGTTTGCTCACACATGCATTACTGTATGTGTTTGTTTTTTTGTTGTTTTTTTTTATGTCGTGGTGCGAGACCAAAGTGGAATTCCAACGCCGGCATATGGGAGTACACGAGGCACAGCTGTGAACAGAGGTCTAGTTACGTTATGAACATCACAACATCTCACAGGCTTGTTTGTCAAACATAACATTGTTATCATCAACCTCTGACTCTCCCTCCCAGCGGCCACGCGGTTCCCTGCTGCTCCGAGGACGCCGAGGCGTGTTTCTGCAGACCCCAGTCTCATCAGGAAGTCTCCCTTTACATTCACTAATCTATTCGCAAGTTACATGGCCAGGTTTCAGGGCTCTGAAGAAGAGTCGAGAAGCACATTTCAACCCCCAGGGAATGGCCAGTGCTGTTGCCATGTCCGCTTATTATCAGCGACTTTGGCTTGTTCTTCTAGTTGCTTGGAACATTTTCATGGCAAGGACCCCCAGATTAATAGGCCTACCGCCCGGTATGTATTTATCCATGGGCCCCCCATCTGAAAGTATTTTGTGCCAGGGACCCCCCATAAGATTTGCGTTGTTAAAAATGTTTTAAAAATATTCCAAGATCTTAAAAAAATAAGTAGCAGATATACAAGTTCACAACGCGTCGCATTGCGATGCGTTGTGAACTTGTAGCTATTTTCAAATAGCCATAGCCTAGTCGCTTCTTTTGGACCTGTTTTCATAGACCTTATTTCTCTCGCAAAATCTGGCCACACTGGTAATGGCCCATGTCTTGTGAGAGCGCACTCAAAAAACATTTCCGCTATAGCCTACACTGACAGGTAGGGGAAAAAAACGTAAGCCAGAGAGATAAAGAGCACGTGTTCCCTCATGGAAGCTGTATCGAGGCTGCCACGCAAACCCGATAAAATAAACAGGCGGGGGTTGATGCAATATAAAAGCTGGACCCCTGCCGTCTATTTATATAAAACATGTGAAGGAAAAGCACAAGGATCTGTGAGCTTAGCTTCCAGGTGAGTGGCAGATTCTTTCATTCCCACCACGGGAGGCTCCATTAGCTTAAAGAGCTAGCCAACACCAATTCCTTGGCCTCTTAAGCGGGAATCAATCAAGTGAGACATAAAAAACATCCATCCAGGGCCCCGGTCTCAGATCAATGAGAGGAAAAGGTAGTAGCTATAGGTGAAACACTATAGTAGCCTTGTAAATAAATCTGTGAACAATGGTTGATTTGAGAGTTGAACCCAGAGAGTTGTCCATGTGGACAGAATAATTCATTGCCTAGTGATTTTGTGTCAATGTGTAGCAAGCAACTGAATGGCAAGTAGGCTACAGACTACAGACTAAGGGAGAAATGGCTAGCCATTTACTGTTTGTACTTTGATTAAAACAACCTGTATTAAAAGCACTATGTGAAATTAAACACCTGGGGGTACAAACACAGTAATATTGACCTTTTGGACCAAAAATGTAACCATCATTCTCTTCAGGGCAGCGTACTGATCACTGTCTCACATGTTTGATGGAAATGCCCGTACGTTCTCGTTCTTGTCTATGCCCTTTTCAATGCGCTAGATGCCTGCCAGATGGAACACAATACCTACCATCAGTTCCATGAGTTGCAAGTGCCCAGGGTCCAAAGGCGAGTGCTCTACCGACTGAGCTAGTACATAAACTCAGTAATCAGTTTGCTTTTAAAGTTAAGCACGGCACTCTTCCTGTGTATATACTGTAGACCTTAATTGAATGATTGATGCTTCTAAAGCCGTTGATCATGTTAACCACCACCCACCACAGGAAGTTGCTTGTGCAATTGAGTCAATGAGGGCTGCCCAGACACATTCTGAGAATTCTGGCTTACAGGTATGCCCACCAGACCAAGCATGGAAAATGGGGCAACAATGTCGCAGCCCCATTTGCAGTTAGCAAAGGGGTCAGACAAGGGAGAATTTTGTCCCCACAGTTCTTCTTCATTTATATGCCAAAGTTCTGTCTGAGCAACTGAGGGCCTGTGATACTGAGTGCATAAATGCAGTGGTGGAAAAGGTACAGGATGTTTTACTCAATATTAACACCTGAGAGATTACATGAAAACCTCAAAGATAACACCTCAATGATAACATGAACACCTCAATGATAACACCTCAATGAAATCACCTCAAGTTCAATTAAATACAGGCCTTTTACTTATTTGTAATTGTGTTTTTTTCCCCAATTGTACTTAAGTAAAGAATCTGAGTACTTATTCCACGGCTGGTGGCTGCATACTGTATGTCAATACCTTCCAAGCTGTCTTACATGTATTTTCTAATCTGGAACATTTAAAGTTTGAATTGAAATGAATTGAAGTAAATTAAATTGAAGTAAATTGAATTGAATTGAATTGAATTGAATTGAATTGAATTGAATTGAATTGAATTGAATTGAATTGAATTGCATTGCATTGCATTGCATTGCATTGCATTGCATTGCATTGCATTGCATTGCATTGAATTGAATTGAATTGAATTGAATTGAATTGAATTGAATTGAATTGAATTGAATTGAATTGAATTGAACTGAACTGAACTGAACTGAATATGACCTTGGCCTGAACTGAATATGACCTTAGCCTGAACAATGTTGCAGTAAGTCTTTTCTTTCACAAACACTAAAAGAGACATGTTTATGCTTATAACAACTGGAGCATCAAATCTATGGCAGTAAGATGTGAAAATGTTTTAATATTTAAGAAGTGGGACTGTTCGTGTCCGGGGGGAGAATTCGTTCACTTTTTAATGTCTTCATTTTTCAAACATGTATTGGTGGGTTGAGATTTGACCTTTAAAGCACCACTCGCAGTGGGTTTTCAGACATTAATATTGGATTGTGCATAACAATGCAGCATCTAATGAGAAAGTCTACAGGAGCAATTCCCCCGTTCCAGTAATAAGCCTATATATATTTTATTTATTTTTTCTGGGCACGGATTAAGCATTGTATTTGCATATCCCTATTCAATAAGCAGAGGGAATCATTTAACCAGTTAAACAAGCATTGCAACAAAAAAAAACTGTTGCAAATAGTTAAAGCCATGCAAACTTTTCACTGGGCTATTATGACGTTCTAAACATAGGATGAAAGAATCACGTCAAGGACCCCCAAATTGATATGTATTTGGCTGCGGACCCCCATCTGAATAGAGTTTGTGACGGGGATCCCAAAAGAGAAGTTTTTTGTTAAAAAACGTATTCAATTATTACATTTTTCAACGTTTTCAATATCTTTTAAAAAAAATCAAAAATAGCAGATACACAAGCTTGCAGTGTGGCACGAAGTGACGCGCTGTGAGCTTGTAGATCTGCTATTTTTGAATTTCCAACGTAAATGGATAAAGTGGTTAAAATAATTGTGATGCTATATTAACTACTTTTGCTGGGGACACCCTGGAACCCCCCCACGGACCCCCCCTGGGGGTCCCCGGACCACCCTTTGAGAACCACTGATCCACAGTAGTCAATACTGCTGGACCCTGCAACTAACACACACTTCGGTGGTTATGCCTTGTGAGGAGTTGTACTTTTGGAAGAAAAAAAGGAAGTCAGATACCACTGTTGAACACTTTTTACACGCCAGCACTATAGCAACACTGGGAACGTAGTGCGGCTGAGGATGCAAACCCTGCCCACGCCACCAATGTCTTAACATGGAGCACATTGCTTGATTGTTTTAGTCGCAACAAATCAAACAACATCCTTCCACTTGTCTTGGTTCCTGAGATGTGAGCAATGAAAAATGTTGACCTTGACCCTTTTTGACCCAAAAGCTAACTGGCTCATTTCCCACCAAGTTTGATGAAACTCTGAACATCTGTTCTTGGGTTAGGCTATCCTGTTCACAGACAGACAGACAGACAGACAGACAGACAGAATAAAGATATGTGTAAACAGAGCTCTACATTGTAAACTATCTTAAGAATTGTGCATTTTTATGTCAGAAATAGAACAGCCACAAAGGAAAGGTTAGCTTGGGATACATTTTGATACAAATTACGACAAATTAACAACAAACATTCTCTCTCTCTCTCTCTCTCTCTCTCTCTCTCTCTCTCTCTCTCTCAGTGTGTACAATACTATAATGCAGGGTATTCATCAAAGGAAAGATTATTATGACAGTATTTCAGAGTTTCTTAACGGTTTTCTCTGGGGAGAGAGCTTGATTGTTACTTCCTTCATGTGTGGTTGCCGTGGCAAAGGAGGCTGAAAGGTGTTTGTATCCTTGGATACCAGTTCTCTTCATCCATCTACCAGTTTTGCCACTGAAGTATCATAACGTTGCTGTCGAGCAGAAACCTCTTATCACCACATTTTAACTTCTTGTGCTTTTTCGTAAATTAACGCCCTACTTCATTATACTACACTACTACAGCATCACAAAAAAGCATCATCACATTACTGTTTTATTTATTTAAATCCTGAAATGTTACAGTTTTGGACATTTCCACGCGACAGAGACTATAAGAACCAGAAAGTGGTGCTTTGATTAAGTTCTCTCACAATAGCCATGGCTGCCATACTAACACATTGACAGCAAACATTTGCTAGGTTACTCCTTTCCCCAAAACCAATCCTAATCCCTATTATGATCTGATTCGTTGAAGATCCCTTCGGGGAAGAACTCTTTTGTTTAGCTAGTATTGTTCATGTTGACGTTAGTCTGATTTAAGTTGGTTACATTCCATTTAATTCATTTTCTGTAAACATCATTCCTTCTTTTGTTAATAAATTCTCTTTATTTGTACAAAAGCTGTCGTCTCCTTCAATTGTGTTGCGATCCGTGCCCTAGACAAGGAGGGTCGTAAAATTACAGTAAATGAATGGGGCAACCAAAATAGCGTTGCTGTCGGGTGGAAACCGTGTGTGTCCAAAATGTTTAATTCCAAGGAAATGGAATGACATTTTTCAAAAATAGTGAAAATAGACAATCTACAAGCTCACAATGCATTGTAATGCGACCTATTGTGAGCTTGTAGATCAGTTATTTTTTCACTGCAGCTTGTCACTCTTGTATGATGAAGTAGGGTGTTACATTATGAAAAAAATCACACCCAGTGTGAAGAGAGTGGTGCCTTTGAAAGTGTAACTGGTTGCATCCTTGTGTTGCAATCAGCAACAATATGTTGTCACGTGACACGTGACAACATATTGTCACGTGTCACGTGAAGCTTGACCAATCAGCCGTGCTCAAACATACGGACGGACATACGGACGGACGGACGGACGGATGGGCATACGGACGGACGGACATACGGACACACGGACAAAGTCAAATGTAGGAGTGGTTGGCACCACTCAAAAACATAAAAAGTTGAAATTTGTTGATACAAGGTTTCTGCCTGACAGCGATATCTTAGGGGCAACTTGGGGCAAATTAGTACATTCAGCAGTACTATAAATAGCCTACATGAGCAAATTATTAATCACTTTAATTTGAGCTTAACTGCAACAAAAAGCGTGTCATATCATTCTAACTCCCATTTCCTTAGCAGCAGCTGAGTGCTGTTATTGCCAATGTACGTGTTGCGTTCACACCAGAGACGCTGACCACACTTCTTGGCAAATCAGACTTCCGGTTCCATACGGCACTTCAACCACTCTATGTCACATGACGCACAGGAGTTACGCTTCACTCCTTACAGTGAAAGATGACAGATGTCCAGACAGAACATGCATGTCCAAAAGGCCCATTAAAAAGAGGATGACGACAATCTATATCTTCAACATCAGCGTTGCCAGATTTTGCGAGGGAAATAAGCAAGCAGGTCTATGAAAACCAGCCCAAAAGAAGTGACTATTGTAGGCCACATGAGCACTTTAAACCTACGCTATGTGCATTGGCTATTTGAAAATAGCTGATCTACAGACTCACAACTCACAACACGCCGTGATGCGACGCGTTGTGAGCTTGTAGACCTGCTTTTTTCTGACAAATCTTTAAAAAAAAAGTTAAAATACAACACAAATCTGGTACGGGGGTCCCTGGCAAATACATATTAACTTCACATGAAAATGTTTGAGAACCACTGGTTTAAACTACATTTTGCAAACAAGCCCAAAAACCTGCATCCCGTAACTACCAATACATTCTTTTTTTTTTTTTACAGAAAAGCAAGCCCAAGGTCGCTTATAATAAGCAGACATGGCATCACTGTTCATCATGCCAATTTCTCTTTCTCTCCGCGGACACAAACCTTGCAGTACTACTACTACTACAGACTCCCAGAAACGCCACACTTTGTGTGGGAGAGCCCACGGTTCACTGCGTTCCAAAGGCAGCCGCCTCCCTGTGGGAGCTCGGGGATTTCTAATTAAATCTCACAGCAACTTCATGGCGGTGGCAGCGTGACTGTCAAAGAGCCACAGACACTCTCTCAGCAGCGCGGCAGAGAACGAGCGAGCGCGCCATCAAAATATACTGAGCCTGGAGGCAAGACTGTTGTTAACCCCCGGTGAAGATGAAACATCTAAGGTTTTTTGGACTTTAATGAGAGGAAGCTATTAAAGCTGCAGGCTTCTGTCGGCTGTGGTCATATACAGTGTATGCATGTACGCTGCCGTACAGCCCGGGGAACACTACTCATTAGCACTTGCTAGCAATGTTTAAAAAAGCCAGCAGTCGTGGTGGATGATTTAGAAATATAAGATACACGCTGAGGAAGGCTTGACGCCGAAACGCGAGTATACGCTGTCTGTGCCTCTATGAATTAAAAGTACCAGAAGGACTTCGGAGTGCTGGCTATTACTTCCTTATTGTGAATCTTCGTGAGCCGTGCACTATACAGACTGACTATACAGTGTGCTCGTTTTTGTTTCTACTTTGATGTATAAATACAGTCAACAGTGACTCCAAAACTGTGTGGCAGGGAACATGTAATCTCACTGTTCACTTCTGTGCGATGAGTTTTGTTTTGTTTCAACAGCTTCAGTGAGATGAAAAGACAAATGGGTGCATCGATGGTTGATGCTGGAATAGTCGGATCCTCTCAAACAAATAATCACGACAGCCCAGGTTTGATTCCAGCTGGAGACCCCCAGATGCATCGTCTCTTTCCCCCCTTCTCTGACCTCAGTTTCTTTATGGACTGTCCCATAAACTCCTCACAAAAGCAATCGTTGCCTTATTAATGCCCTACTTCATCATACAAGAGTGTAGTGAACAGTACAAAAGAGGTGAAAATAGCCGATCTACAAGCTCACAACGTGTCTCAAGGTGACGCGTTGTGAGCTTGTAGATCTGCTATTTTTACCAAATGTTCGCCTCAATATAAGGGTCGGTAGAGTTCGTGTGGTTAAAAGGCAAGTGCATGTTGAAATTCCCTGCACCAAGCCCTTAAAAGGCTTAACTCTAGCGTCCAGACCAATGGGCCAGGACATAATATATCTTGACTTCAACTTTGTGATGATTTAAAATTCTAAAATGATCCCAGCTTTCTCCAGTCAGCAGGGCGGGATTAGCACTATGTGGTGCCCCAGGGCGACCTCAAATTGAAGTGGCCCCCGCGCGCCCGTGCGCAAAAATTGGCGGATTTTGTTAGTTTCTTTCCGGTTTTTGGTTACTTTATTTCGGTTTTAGGGTTATGGTTATGTTAAGGCTATGTTATTTAATTCTTATAATTTATTTTTTTTGTTTTTTTGCCCCCATTGGCTGGTGCCCCAGGGCACTCGCCCATAACGGCCTATGGGTAATCCGGCCCTGCCAGTCAGCAGTCAAGTTAAGGGAACACATGCTTGCCCTCTCAGCTAATTCTCTATAGATTGGCAAATACCTCACTGACAGTGGTCAATGACGGCAAACTTCATTGACCAGTGAATAAGAGCATCAGTCAGTTACTGGCTAAACTCTCAAATGCAGACAGAGGAGTACATGAAGAGATTGCGCCTTTACCTTTCCAAAGTCCCTGACGTCGAACAGATCAAAGGCCTCGAACAGTTCACTCTTCTTCATGCCAAAGATGTCACTGCATGCCGACAGAAATGTCCGGATGTTCTTCAAGCACAGGAACTAGATGTGGAAGAAAGAGAACAGGTTCAATTAGTACATTTAAGACAAGAGCTTGCATGAATGACATGATTTAGCTGTTTGTGCCACACAGCGAAACCCTACATTCCACCACTGAATAAAATAATATATAATAATGAATAGAGCGTTTTTATTTTTCTTACATAATATATATAAATTGTGTCCAGATCAAAAATATTCAGATTTTAAGCAGAAAGAGGTCCCTTCAGGCTCAATTGGCAAGCACATACCAAAAAAAAAACATTTGCACACTCCAGTTTAGACTAGCTGTCACCGCAGTGAATTGATTTCTTAAATAAATGAAGCCCTCTATAAACAGCTGGAGTTGTTGTGTCTCATTTAAATGCAGGACTAATGGGTGTCAAATCCCAGATCCACACACGATGACAGATCCGTCACATAGATGTGTCAGCGAGAAAATAACATGTCATGAGAACGACACTGTAGAAAACATTAGACATCAATCCATATAAAGCGGGTAGCAGATAAAAGAGGGTAGCAGTTGCTCAGCACATAATTGGCGTGTGTAGAACCTTTCATGCGTAGAATGCAGCTCCTAGTACCTTCTAGGAAGCGAATAAAAGGCAAAACATCAAAGTATTAGGTAGTAGGAATAATGATTGTCAAGGGAGTCAGGTTAGGAGGAATAGTGATCAAGAAGAATTGATGAAAAGATTAGTACGGCAAGGCAAGGCAGTTTTATTTGTACAGCACATTTCAACAACAAGGCTATTCAATGTGCTTTACACATAACATCAAGCAAAGGAAACACAATTATACAAACAAAAGAAGTAAAAATAACAGATACAATTACAGTGCAGCTAGTAGAAGCTTAGCCTGACATGCAGCCTGAATTTCCATTTTGGATATGATCAATACATTGAAAATGTCCTACAATATCTGCTGTAATTGAGGAAAAAAATTAAAGAGAGAGAGAGAGAGAGAGAGAGAGAGAGAGAGAGAGAGAGAGAGCGTGAGTGTGTGCGTGCTTGTGAGCGTGCATGGACGGGAGGGTGCCTGCAACCAATCAAGTAATGGCTAAACCATAAATTACCGTTATGTAATTAACAAGGGAAATGCTTTCTTCTTCATCCATATCCTGAATCTTTGGGGCTAATGACCTTAATGTGAGTCGGCCACCGGGCCTCATTCCAGACACTCATTTGTCCAAATTACGCTGATGCTGATGCATGGAATGACCAGTATAAAACTAAAAGGAGTGAAATGACACTCTGACACAGCAACATTTTAAGTGCAGCGATCCAAGGCGGCTGGGCAGTGACGAGGATGCTGTTAGCGTAATTAATTGGCCAACATAAAGCCAACTCGCAACGGCAAATTTATGTCCGTTATGCCCGATGTATCCTTTGGTTGTGTGACGCTGTCACGCATCAAAAACAGCGGGATGGAAGAGGACGCTGCACGAAGCTCATGAGTTTGCCACATCGTGGTCTGCAACAGCACTACACTGCCTCCTCCCCAAGAGAGAGCTTCCTCCCTGCTCAGCTGTGAAAACACCCAGCTGAACACACTGTTGTTGTGCTGTTACATTGTACGACCATCAAGCATTGTTTACCTATTGATTCATTGAGAGCCAACATGCCTTAACCCGTTGCTCTAGATCACAGTCAATAATGAATTATTTGCTTTGTGACGCTTGATGTGACACTCTCAATACATAATATGTTAATGCCTTATAGTTAATTAATATACTTTAGGCACGTACATTTACAGTATGGTTGAAGATAATGGGGCTTAACACAGTGCACTATATCGTATTATATTATAATATATTGTATTATTGTGCATAAGGCCTATAACTCAAAACAAAGGATTATGTATTGAAGGAGAACTCCATGGGATTTGATACAAAGCTAATTTGGAAGAATTGTTTTCTAAAGATGGCTTTGACAGCTTATCAGCAATCTTTCTTCTCTTTTTAGTTGGGGTCTTGAGTAACAGGCGGGTTTGACAGGAAACATTTTTTTTCTCTTCTTGGCAGTTTCCTGTTTTGTAAACGCTGCTCAACGCCCCATGTCATGTTCTTCACGCGTTGACTCAGAGGTGAGACAGTTGAGTTTGTTTGACAAGGGGTAAGAAAATGATTCTGTCGTCAGAACGAGGAAAAACAAAACAAAGGGGAGACACTTGGGTCCAACCGGGGATAGGCTGACTTTTATTCAGTTTAATCGCAACACGCTCGTGCAGCCTTGCACCGCGGCAAGATCACATTTGTCTTCTCGGCACGCGCGTGCCTGCCTAGGCGTGTGCAGGATCGTTAACGAAATATGAAATGCCTCTCCTGTCCAATTGCATTAGGCTTCACAGATGGCTTCACGAGACAGACACCTCTCCCCACCCCCCACCCCCGCTCAAGATAAGAGATGGGGGGTTGGAGCAGGAACGCAGGGAGGCAGTCAGCGAATCATTATTGAAATGTTTACACTTGTATAGGCAAATGCCATCTTCAATCTTTCTGTGGGTCCCAAAGTCTCTGGAGAGTCCCCAGTGGACAGCAGTGCCGCGTTATCTGAGGGAAGCAGCTTTACAGAGCCCTTGTGAAATCCAGCTTAAACAGTGGAGAGGGAAGTACTGTATAAGTATGATGAACAAGAACGAGGCAAGCAGGAATTGAGCTCTTTTTGTTTTGTGGTGTTTTGTATTTTGCACGCAACACACGGATAGACCCCCTGGGGCTCATGTAGTGAGTGAATTAACCGAGAGTGTGTGTGTGTGTGTGTGTGTGTGTGTGTTTCGCGCACACAAGTGTTTGTGTACGCGTGCATCTGCGAGTCATGTACTCATCTGTGGGATGGAGTGAAACCTGCAAATCATCTCAGTGCGGAGAATGACAATTCCAGTGCACAGATGATTGTTCCATCTCCACAGGAGCCTCCCACGTTTACCGCACTCAGTATGCAATATACAGTGGTGGACAGTAACTAAGTACATTTACTTGAGTACTGTACTTATGTAAAAAAAAATCTGTAATTTACTCAAATATTTGTATTCTTTTGGATACATATTACTTTCACTCCACTGCGTTTCAAGACAAATATTGTACTTTTGAGTTCTGACTGCACTAACTGAAATTAAAAAGAAAATGTACTTTGTACTTTGTAATATTGAAGTATTTTTTTAAAAAGCATGTACTCCAGTACTTTAACTCAAGTACAACTGAGCAACTTTCACTTCTAGTTGAGTTATATTTGACCAGGATTATACTTTGCCTCAAGTGAGTACTTTGTCCAGCCCTGAAAACGTACGATGGCCCACGGAGGGTTGAAAAGCACACTGCGGCCGCCGCATAATGGCAGCATTGCATTTCACCTCTTAAAACCCACCATCTGGAATACAAAGCAGGGAAAAAAGAAGATATAATTCCTCCAAGAACAAGCCATCTCACATTCTGCTTTACAAGTCATGTGCTATTGCACCTCTGAGAAGAGCCAGGGCGTGCTCTGTGTCCACAATAAGGATCCCGTTTCTGCTTATGTATTCCTTGATACCGAGCCAAGGCTCCATAGCAACAAGCAGGCGCCTTTTGTGACCCCCATGCGCATTGTTGCACTTAATAAAATTCTGTTCTTGTTCGCTCTGAGGCGACCGGGAGAGGCAAGCGCAGTTCTCCGGCTGTCTTGTTGCCATCGCGGTGCTATAATCCTCACGGGGCTTCAATTAATGGCAGTAACAGTATTCTAAATGACTGAGGCCCTCGGAGAGGTAATCAAAGCTTGTACAAAGGATTGAATTTGGAACTTCAAAGGCTTTTCAAAGCATTACCTCTGAGACGCAAACCTTCAGATAAATGGATGATGAGAACTCATCCACTCATCACGCGATTCCCTACACATTTCCGTCAACGCACGAACCCTTGGGTTTTTCGAAGGACTTAGATTTGACATCAGTGGGATTACTGTGTGTCCAATACAAATGATGTAATGCGCAATGGATCTCTCAGTCTAAGAGTCTAGACTCGCAGCATTAACAGGTGCGCGTCAACAGAAAGATGGCCCTACTGGGAAAATGCGGAGGGCCATCGAAATGGTCGGGTCACATTGTGTGAAGCGGGCCCTTTTTTCTGTCAGCTGTGTAACCAGGAAACAGGAGGCGGAGGGAGGGAGGGAGTGTGGGGGCGAAGATGTGCTGAGTCCGACGAAACAGCTGCACCATAGTAAGGCTGAGAGGGTTGGGGGTTATAGGGTCAACTCTCAGCAGAAGCAGAGAGAGGAGGAGAGAGGGCTGAATTGACTCGCTCACCTTATGGACTAGCTTTGAACACAATGTGGTCTGATGTAGTCACTTTCAAGTCATTGAAAAATCTTCTGCTCTCAATTTGCTATGAACTTGTCTGTGAGCACCTCATCATCACAGGCAGGATTTGATGGTGGTAAACCCAGGGCACAGGCGGGTCTGAAGGAGGGCTGATTTATTCTTTGAGTCTTCATCCCGTACGGTCCTGTTGGTGCTGTCATTCTCTAGCCTGGAAACCAGAAAAATCTGCCAGTGCAAACAAAAGAAATGCCCTTTATTACTTGCCAGATTTGGTCCCGCTCGGTTGTGATTGGATTTCACTGGCCCCGAAGTTGTGCGGCACCAATCAGGGCCCAGTATGCACATATGGAGCGGGTTTTTTAGGCATTTCTTTTGTTTTGCCCCTTGGAAATGCAGGTTCCACACAGAGATTCCAGACTAATATCTGCGCAGTGATATTAGTCTGGCCATGCCAGGCTAGTCATTCTCCAGCCAAATGAAGCCAATTCAATTCCGTTCCATTATTAATGAGAGACAAATGCTGCATCAGCATCGGCCCCATGCGTGCCAACTATAAGGTCCACAATGGGGATTAATCCAATTGAGAGATTTCCAATGCCTCTCTCTTACTTGCTCTCATGTCTCGCCCGGGGCAATGAGGAAGATGAATTAGAGGCCAGCTCCCCGCCCCCCCTAAAACCGTTTAAATGAAAAGGCAAAACAAAAGGACCAGGGGCTCGGATGACATTTTTTCCCATTAAATCCTGGATTTAACCCCTCGCGCCCCCTATATCCTCAAAGCTTACAACCACTGACACTGAGATAAGGGAATTGAATTAGTGTTGCAGGGTGAGACGCGAGGACGAGGCTGTGTCGCGTTGACCACAACAGCGCAGGTCAAGTGGTTTCACTGGTTTAGCCGCGGCGGTGTGTGATTGGCTCACAGGCCAGAGATGGAATAGGTTACGGGGACTTCAAGAGATTGGAGGCCTGAATGACATTTTGGGGGGGATGGAGGGGGGGGGGGGGGGGGGAAGGACACGTAAACCTTTACTGCTCATCAGTTGCTCACAAACAGGTATATACGCACACATGCAGGCACACTCTCTCTCTCTCTCTCTCTCTCTCTCTCTCTCTCTCTCTCTCTCACCCACCATCCCCAATTCGGTCTCTCTGACAGGCTGCAGTAAAAGAATGTGAAATGTGCTCTGGCTACGCTAGGAGAGAGCTGGGTTAACTGGTGTCTGACCCCTGAGTGAGTGTGTGTGTGTGTGTGTGTGTGTGTGTGTGTGTGTGTGTGTGTGCGTGCGTGCGTGCGTGCGTGCGTGCGTGCGTGCGTGCGTGCGTGCGTGCGTGCGTGCGTGCGTGCGTGCGTGCGTGCGTGCGTTTTTTTTGTCGTTCATTCATACACACAGCTACGACCATCGCTGCTACAACCATTTCTACACACCACCGGCAGCAGGGCTTCTGAGTCCACCCTTCCTTGTATCCATTACGCAAATAAGTACACTCACATTCACAATATGGACGCCAGCCATCCATCACTCCCTCCCCCAGTCACACAGCAGCTAGACTACAGGATGCATTATACATGTCCTATCTTTTCCTGATCCGAGAGGAAATGTGATAGGCATTAGGCAAGGCAGTCGAAAAGCTACCCAAACACGTGCGTGACTATGTGTGTGTGTGTGTGTGTGTGTGTGTGTGTGTGTGTGTGTGTGTGTGTGTGTGTGTGTGTGTGCGCGCGCGCATACGCACACGTACACACTCAGATGCATGCGTTGTACAGTACATAGACAAGTGTGGATATGAGTACATAATATACATCCCCTAAACAACTGTTTCATCTATTCTTAGGCTGTTACAGTGGCTTCCATGTAGCTTGGTTTCCAAGGTAGCAGGTGTGACAGTAAATGTTGCAGACATGAGACACACACACACACACACACACACACACACACACACACACACACACACACACACACACACACACACACCACTGCCGGCAAAGTGTCTCCAGTCTTCTCTCATCCCGGAGCGATGAATCTGAAAGCTCAAACTCTCACTTGTATCATCTAGTTCACTGGCTTCGCAGCTCAGTAGTTCGAGGGC
>NC_139959.1:22399155-22506655 GCF_963454915.1 Gymnoscopelus microlampas
TCACACCGCTTATACAAAAGTCCTTTCGACACACTTAATGCAAGCACACTTGACGGTACGGTTTCACTTGCGCTTTTTGTAAAGAAAGAGGAAGCTGCCGGGAGTGCCGGTGCCAACATCACATGGCGAGAACTCTCCAGAGTTCCAAAAGCACATTGTGTTTTAATTACACGTCACGGCACTGCATGGCGCAGCATGCCAGCCCTTTAGGGCCCCCATGCCTCCTTGGAGAGCATCCTTTGTAGCCCGTCCCGGCACTGCCTTTTGTCTCTCCATCTCTCAGGTCCCTTGGGTGAGGCCTCGGCGGCGTCCCATGTGCTGTCATTGGCCGATGATAAAATAGCTGCCACTGAGCTCATGAATTATGCAGAGCATTTGGGGGGAAACAGCCTCCACCCTAAAGTTATGCAAATTTCACCCCCCCAGACTCAAGGTAAGGAGTAAAGTCAAATGCTTATTTGCTAATATTCACACTCATCCCTTCAGCGGGCAGTGACATACTAACCCTAACTCTGCATTACAGGGTGAATGTGTGTGGGAACTGAGTTTACTCATGATCTACTCCAGATATAAAGTAGGTTACAAACCAAGTGTTAGCTACACTACATTTACATTCGGTATGTGTGCGCTGCAAGTGCACGCATGCATACATACACCTAGCGTGTGTATACCTGCTTTTTACACCAGTACACATTATGCATACTGCATGTTCATGTTCAAGTGCACTAAAAATGTTGTCCTTCGTGGCTGCATCAGAGTGTGACTGTGTGACTAAAGGCAACCGACCATGCAAGTAACAAGCTGTAGCCTATAAATAACCCACGCTAGCCAGGCCAGACCAGGCCAGGCACTGGGGGTAAACACAGGGCACTAACCATCCCCCCTATGCGCATGGTCACTCCATTGTGTCATCATGTCATGACTGAGAGCACATGCCGCCTGGTAACGATCTGCAATTTATCAATGATTGCAGGCATTAAACGCGGGACCATAACCCTTACAGTAGCCCAAATCTACCAATCAGTGTCTCCTCTTACAGCGGCAAATCTAATTTCACTTTGAAATCTCTGGGTAAACAGATCCTTCGTCGATGGGTTTCCCGGGGGTTGAAAGCAATAAAAGTGCCAACAGCAATTTTTTAGCATCATCCATGTATTCATTCGAACGGCTCAGTCGAACCCATAGGTTCACGTCAAGCCAATTCAATTGTGAAGCGACTGTAAAAGCATATCACGATTGTCAATTCGCAATATGCACTCTTCTGTGCCATTGTGTTCGGAGTGCTGTTTTTCCCCAAGAGGCCAGAGTCAACGTGGTTTCCATCAGCCTTGCCTTTTATGTCTTTCTGTGTGTGTGCGTGTGTGTGTGTGTGTGTGTGTGTGTGTGTGTGTGTGTGTGTGTGTGTGTGTGTGTGTGTGTGTGTGTGTGTGTGTGTGTGTGTCTGTGTCTGTGTGTGCGTGCGTGCGCGTGCTTGTGTGTGTGTGTGTGTGTGTGTGTGTGTGTGTGTGTGTGTGTGTGTGTGTGTGTGTGTGTGTGTGTGTGTGTGTGTGTGTGTGTGCGTGTGCATTTGCGTGTGTGTTCGTGTCTATGTTATTATTGCTATTTTTCCATAGCAGGTCTGTGGCCCCGCGGGTGAGTGCTAGGCTAGCTGTGTGTTGTCATCAGGCCAGGCGCTAGATTTACTGTCATGAAGGAGAATTTTAATCTGACCCTGACTCTGGCTGCCTTGTTACAGGAACAGATGGTATTTGACAAGCTGCGGAGCCACTTGGACACAGTTCTCTCCATCTATGTACCTTTCTATGTATGACTGTGTAAAGTCTGTCCGTCTACCTTTCTGTCTGGGATCACACTATCTATCTAGTTGTTCTGTCAGGGGTTGGCTTTCACACTGCATGGTAGGGAATACAATTAATTTCAGACAATAGTAGACAGTTCTTGTAGCCTAATGCTACAATTACAAGTAAAGGTAACTGCTTGCATTCTCCAACAGTCACAATAGCAATAGGAAACAGTTGTTGTCCGGGACAACAATATGGTAACTAATAAGGCTTAAACCTGGCTGCATTGTGTGGTGATTTATAGGTCTTAAAGGAGAAGTTCACCCAAATAATCTATCAATTACACACCTTATGAAGCCTTGAATTCCTGAGCCAACAATTTGATGACCAGGTCATTGGTCAGTAGGAGACTCAGTAGGAGACTCCGCCGGTCATCAAATAATTGGCTTAAGGCGAAGAAAATCTCCATGAATTCAAGGCTTCATGGGGTGTGTAATTGATAGAAAATAAGTCATTTTTGGGGTGAACTACTCCTTTAAGATTTAAGTCTCAACCGACCTGTAAAAGCCAAAGCCCAGCCCCCCCCTCAAACTGTTTACCATACATATTTTTCATTTTCTTTTTCTTTCTTTTGTTTTATATGATGTTTTTCATAGTAGTGTATATTTGTCTGTCATTTAATTTCTCATGAATTGAGTACAAAAGACCCCAATGGAAACAAGCCATAGTCTTTCTTGGGTTTAAAATCCTCTTAGCAGACCTTGTATTTGTGCTAGTTTTTGCAAACTGATAATAAAGTATTCAATCAATCAATCAATCAATCAACAGTCACCTACTACAGCTGGCATAGTGGCAACCTGACTATATGGCCAACAGGGGGCAGAACAGAATTTACAGACAGGTTCATACTGTTGGCCAAAGTGGTCACTTCCTCGAATAAAGCCAAGTACCCCAGGAGTAGTCCAGTCATGGACAGACATAATTCCCCTACAAGTTGTATAAGACTTATATGTGACATAGAGTTCCCACCACTGTCTGCTTACCTGTGACATCTGCGGTCTCAGGTTGATCTCCTTGAGGTTGATGGACTTGTCCCGCAGGTTGTTGAGCAGCTGACACAGGAGGACCCCGTCCCTCAGGGTCTGGGCCAGGTCGAAGACCTGCGCGGACCCCCACGTCACCCGGTGGTTGGCCGGCAGCACCTTGCAGCTGATCAGCCACAGCGCGCACTGTCTCCAGCCCTCCATCATGATGACGATCGCTATGGGCGCACCAACACACACCGCCAACTATTAATATTAAAGAGTTAATTTAAGCCTGTTTACTGATTGAAAAGATCACTGATCGCTGATCTAATGGGTCGGACCCATTCCCCGCTGGATCGCACGGCAATAAGAGCGATGAAAACGAAACTCTGCAGCGATCAGGCGTGACTGCACTTTTCCTCCTCCGTAGGCTACCATAATATAGCAGATAGACGCTGCGATGTGATTGTGTACGAGCGTGTCTCTCTCTCTCTCTCTCTCTCTCTCTCTCTCTCTCTCTCTCTCTCTCTCTCTCTCTCTCTCATCCGCGTCCACTCAGTCCATAGATGATGAGAGAACCTCGGCTCCGAGGATGATGATGACAGACCCGTTATTTGTGGGTGGTGCGCTCTCTCTCTCTCTCTCTCTCTCTCCCTCTCTCTCTCTCGTTTCATCCCACCCCCTCTCTCTCCCTGTTCGATACATCTACCACTCAAAAGCTGACTATGAAGTTTCAATTACAGTAAAGAACGACACAATAGTCTGATCTGCACACTGTTTGTACACTAATAGAACATAGATTTGGAACAAACAAACCAAACTGATGTGACCATATTGATTTATGAGGTTAATGCCTGTTTTTTGTTGTTCATAGTTTTATCTCATTATTATTTATACACTAAATTATACGGTCTTTCGTAAGCTTCTTAAATTGGTCAATGTCAGGCTGTCAGCTGATGCTCAAGGCCAAAGGTACATGGGGACATTTTCTACAATATTCCTATGAAAAGCATATTGGCAACTAGAAAGGGCCACTCCATAGAGCTTATCTACGCCAGGCTGGGTGGCCTACCCACGACTGTGTGTCCTGGGTGCTAATATTGTTATCATAGGATGGGAGCTGGAAGGGAGCGCTTGTTTTTGGACAAGCCCTGCAGGAAGCACGAGCGAGGCCTGACACGCTTCCCATAGGCTCTGTGCATGATTGAACTTCCCTTTTCTAGAAGGTGCCATTCCTGTTTCCAGAACCGGATACACATATGAAAGTGTCACATTGCGTACACACGTATCGTGTATACGTGTGTGCGTGTGTGTGTGTGTGTGTGTGTGTGTGTGTGTGTGTGTGTGTGTGTGTGTGTGTGTGTGTGTGTAGCCTACCTACTGTAGGCCTATGTATAATGGCAAAAAAAATCTTAGATCTTTGAGAATCATAGGCAATGTTTAGACCTTGCCAGTCAAAGAAAGTTCAGGTCACTCAACCCATAAAATGCATCTAAAATGTAAATTGGTGACATTTTGTAATGTTTTGTAGTAAAATGGAATTCAGCTTAAGGTAGGCTACTTGCATAACACTGTCAATGCATTGCACCCAGTGACTGTGTGACTGGCATGACTGAACCAATCTGCTGGATAATTAATGCTCTTCATTTAAATTATTCTAAAAGAACCACTGCTGTGTGTGTGTGTGTGTGTGTGTGTGTGTGTGTGTGTGTGTGTGTGTGTGTGTGTGTGTGTGTGTGTGTGTGTGTGTGTGTGTGTGTGTGTGTGTGTGTGTGTGTGTGTGTGTGTGTGTGTGTGTGTGTGTGTGTGAATATTGCACAATAGCCATGAAAGGAGATGGAAATTGCCTTGGGATCCAACTGAATGGTCCGGTTAGACTTCAAATCCAATGTTCTAAATCCCTGGGTAATGGGGAATGGAAAGGATGATTGTATGACTAAGCAGGAGCTGTGGGGGTGGGCTCTGCTTGCTCTCTCCCAGGTCCTGCTTTGTTCCTGGAGAAGAGGTGGATATGCAGCGATTGAGTAAAAAAAACAACTAATACCAGTCTTAATCCATTAAAACCGGTTGGGTTATAGATTTTAGCTATAGCAACATGCATTTTTCAGAAAACTCCTAGGATTTAGGACAGTGGTACTACAAAATAACAGATATACAAGCTCACAGTGAGTTTGTACATCTGCTATTTTAGATTTTTTTTTCTAATCTTGAAAGCGTGTGAAACATTTGGAAAAATTTGCTTTTTTGAACACAAATCTTGTCTTCTGGGGGGTCCCTGGCACAAAACCTTTTCAGATGGGGGTCCGCGGCCAAATATATATCATTTTGGGGGTCCTTGGCACGAAAACGTTTGAGCACTACTAATTTAGATGGCATTTGTAGAATCTGCCTCAGGTCTTAATGGGTTACCTAAGCTCTATTTCATACATGGGCAACTGGCGGCCCGGGGGCCACATGCGGCCCCCACCTTTACTTAATGCGGCCCGCAGGTTAATAAAGGAATACTGATATATTATTGATTTCAGCTGTTACAATTCCAAACATGCAAACATGACCCGCTTTAATTACTTCAGTCTGTATTCATAGCTTAATGACTAGTATTACATTTCTATTGTCTTTTTTATGTCCAATGTATTTGTATTGAAATAGCAGATCTACCAGCTCAAAACGCACCACACTGCGACGCGTTTTGAGCTTGTAGATCGGCTATTCTTGCTACTTTTGTGTGACATAGAATGGCGAAAAAAGTTACAATTCGGAGAGACAGTATATGCAATGTGGCCCTCTGGAGTGAGTGTGGAAATATAGTGGCCCTCCCCATCATCAAAGTTGCCCACCCCTGCTTCTATTTAATACTTTGTCATGCAATGGCGTTGCACGAAAAAAGCAAAAAAAATAGCCGATGTTACCGAAACAAAGAGCCGGCTATTATATGACCGAAAGGGTGCTGGTTTGAATTCCCTGTGCAATGGGGAAGACGCAGGCAGGAAGAGTGAATGAGTAATGCGCTTCCTTCCCCGACCAGGCTGTAGCTCCACAATGGATGGCTCCAGTGGAGATTTGCAGTGGCCCACAGGCTGAAGACTGTGGTTTCACCAGGTTATTCCCAGATGTGAATGTTTGTAACTGTACGAATGGAAAGCAGGGCATGCTCAGCGCAACCGCTCTCTGCAGAGAGTCTAGAGAACATTATAGTGCAGCGCAGCATTGCCCTGCCGGAAGCCCCCCCAAAGGGGCCTATAATATCCAGTGGTGGAAAAAGTACTAACATTTTGTACTTGTAAGTAAAAAGTACCAATACCACAATGTAGAAATACTACTGTTACAAATGAAAGTCCGGTATTCCAAATTGACTTGAGTAAAAGTACAAAAGTATTCGCATTAAAATATACTTAAGTGCTGAATGTAAAAGTACTCATTTTGCATAATGTCCCATTTCACAAGTTTCCAAATCTACAAGCTCACAGATCTACAAGCTCACAACGCGTCGCTTTGCGACGCGTTGTGAGCTTGTAGATCGGCTGTTTTCAAATAGCCATGCATAGGGCTGTAAAGGTATAATGCATGTTTTGTAATAATTATCAAAATCTTCAAAGTAACTATAAAGTTTTCCAATAATTGTAGTGGAGTAAAAAGTGCAATCTTTGCCTCTGAGATGTAGTGGAGTAGAAGTAAAAGTAATGAAAATTGGAAATACTCTAGTAAAGTAAAAATACCTCAAAAGTGTACTTATAAGTAGCATCCTTGAGTACAAGTACTTACTTACACCACTGATAATATCACATCGGTGCCATGACCCGTTGTTCTACATAAACAGTTGTGTCCTGCTCTAAAGCCAAGCAGTCAACCGATTTCAACCTGGTGCTCCTATTTTGGGCATCTCTTTATTTTTTCAAAATTTTCAATGTTTTCCCGAAATTGTATAAATAGCTAATCTACAAGCTATCAGATCAGGAGATCTAGGAGAGCTTGTAGATCAGCTATTTTCGCAATTATTTTCGTATTCAGGAGTTGACAGCTCTCCTGTTAGTTTAGTTTAGTTTAGTTTATTGCACATTTAAAAAGACAGATGATAACAACAAAAATAGGAAAAAAAAACTATACTTTTATACGGAAAGGAAGAAAAATCTAAATAAAACATGATGTGCCGGAAAGGCCCAAAATACCCAGATGGGCTTGTCGAGTGGCCTTCCTAAAAGCTATCATTAAAGCTTAGAAATGTGTCAGTGAAGATAAGGGGAATATATCTATAACAACAACAATAATAATAAGACAGCTCTCCTGTTGACATGCTTTGTCTGCCACATGGGCACTCAGTGAATGCCATGACTTTCATAGTGCGGATGACAGGAGACGTGGCTGTGGAGGCCGGACGCTGGCTTGCAGGCGTGTATACCTCTCAGCACCCTTCTCTGGTTTCAGCCCCCTCCTCCAGGACTGGAAGGACAGTCAGCCGGGCAATTATCAGCATTCCTGTGATTAATGCCCGGTATAGAGTCCTATGGAAAATGGACTTAAGAGGCAGTGGTGGAAAAAGTACTCACATGTTTTACTTAAGTATCAATACTGCAATATAGAAATACTCAAAATTGTACTTAAGTACAGTACTTAAGTAAATGTCCACCACTGCTTAGAGTTGGCTCTGGAAAAAAGGAAAGCCATAATGAAAGCCGTATGATGATGAACATGTGCTGTAGCTGTACCGTGAGGAAGGACACACACTGGAGGTCATATGGGTCTTCAGCAGGGGGTCCAGGACCCCTAGGGGGTCCTCAGAGTTACTACAGGGGGGGGCACCAAATCTTTGCGTGATAGGAACTTTCTTTTGTACGTTAACCACTTGAACCCTAGCACCCCTATTCTGAGGGGAACATTAGCCGAAAATAGCAGATCTACAAGCACACAACGCCTCGCGCTAGTTCGGCAATTTTCGGCAAAGAGGTTTGGTGTAGGGGGAAAAGAGCCGACAAAGTACAAGTTTTCTACAACTGTCTACAATGCTACACATTGACAGTGCTGTCAAACAAGTCTATGAAGCTATCTATGAAATCTATGAAAAAGTTGAATCTGCAACACAATTTTATACAATATGTAGTGGGGGGGGGTCCCTGCTTCATCTCTCTCTCACCTAAGGGGTCCTTGGACTGAAAAGCATTGAAGACCCCTGCTGTAGATGACTGCCACAAGGTTGCCACTCACATACTCCAGGCTAAATAGAAAGTTTACATTTTTATGGGTCAGCTTTGAAGACACAGCATGTTTGGGTTTGTGTCAGTGTGTGTGACAAATTGCAGACTATAGCCCGGGGCTGAGGGTTGACCAGCGTCTGTCCGGGGACACGTGTGCCACGCACATGGAACAAAGAATAGACGGGGCATTGGTTTGCAGGGTCACCGCCTGTCCTCACCTTCCACCACATGCTATTTGCAAGAGTTGGCACAGAATGCCCTGGTGGCATCCCCTCCACGCCCCCCCCATTGTCCCCCCCGTTGGCCTGCCAGATGATAAACTCCTGAGCACCTAGGCACTGCCACAGTATCCACAGTCCATCAATATCATTGTGCCATTGTGCTCAGGCTGTCATTTAGAGAGGTGTACCACTGTGTCACTTGATCCGGTGACAATGGATGATGTATTTGCGCAGCTCTGTGAAGGGCAGGTTATCTCCGTGCTACACGGGAAGCAAATGCGATGCCTTGCCAGTTGCCAGTGGATTTGTCCGCGGTAATGATCTCCCTTAAGTCACTATTATGTGCTATATATTTACGTTAGTTCACACTTGTGCTGCACGAAGCACAAGTGTGAAACTATTGTAATCTGTCTGTCTGTCTGTCTGTACTGTCTGTGTGTGTGTATATACAACAGGTCAGGTCAGGTCAGGTCAGGTCAGGTCAGTTATTTTTTCCAGTCTGTTAGAAATATCATTGACGTTGTATGGATCCATCTGGTTTTCCTCTGTTCTATCTATCAGGTTATGTATATGAACATGTACTGTACATGTTGTAGAACAGTGTGTATTCGTCGTTAGCTACTGCACCAAAAAAACAAAGGAGCATTGCCATTATGTGATCCATTGGGGCAACCTGGCCTGTACAGTTTGAACCACTTTCTGGTTACTAACATATCATTATAGGTGAAAATGTAAAAAAAATCTAAAAGATAGCAATCTTCAATACAAGCTCATAACGCATTTATTGTGAGCTTGTAGATGTACTATTTTTGTCGTTCGATGTCATCTTAAACCATCTTAAACCATTTAGACCTGAGGCCGATTCTAAAAACGCCTTCTAAGTCCTGACCTAAGTTTTCTGAAAAACTTCAAATATTTATTCAAAAATGACAAAAAAAATGGCCTAGACCGCTGACGTGGCGGTCCAGGCACCTAGGCTCTAAAGTTGCCTGACAGCACGTTGCGGGTTCGAGTCCCGATCCCGGCGGCCTTTGCTGCGTGTCACTCCCCATCTCTCTCCCCATCTCCTGTCAGACTACTATCCTATCAAAAAGGCATAGAAGCCACAAATAGGCGTTCCTGCCCACAATAGATAAGTGGTTAAATGTACACATATATACATATATAGGTACAGTATAAATGACCTTGGCTTCCATTCCTGGTAATGCCCACAGTATCCCAAGATATTGGACTGTGACCTTTTGCAGTTCTTAATAGAGAGACCATAGCATAGTACGTGTCTGTTAATTGTTTTCCATGGTATTGATCGTGCGGATGACATGACCTCTAAAATACTCCACTTTGCCAGTGTGGAAGAGCAGGGGAGAAATCGATGAGGACGGGACACCCATGAGAGTCCAGGCATCAGTGGAAACTGGCCAGGGCTTCATCAGAAGGGGGAGGTGACCACTAGTGTGGAGTCAGCGGTGGAAAAAGTAATCATATGTTTTACTTCCGTGAAAGTATCAATACTGCAATGTAGAAATACTCTGTTACAAGTAAAAGTCCGGAATACAAAATTTACTTGAGTAAAAGTACAAAAGTATTGGCATCAAATTTCACTTAAAGCACCTAAAGTAAAAGTACTCATTATGCAGAATGTTCCATTTCACAAGTTTTAAAAAATATATATATTTTGAAAATAGCAGATCTACATGCGTCAACTGCGTCGCATTGCGACACATTGTGAGCTTTTAGATCGTCTATTTTTAAATGGCCGAAATGTATAGGCCTACTGTATAGGGCTGAAGTGGTTAATGTATGTTTTGAAATAATAATCAGAATTTGCAAAGTAACTAAAGTTTTGAAATAATTGAGTAAAAGTACAACATTTGCCTCTGAGCTGTGGAGTAGAAGTAAAAGTATTGGAGTTTGGAAATACTCAAGTTAAATACAAATACCTCAGAGATCATCAGTGGACCATTAACCACTTAACCCCCATATGGTTGAGCGGAGTCCCTCACGGCTCTCTGCTCGTATGTGTTCTGTTTTCTCGTGCTGCGACGCGTTGTGAGCTTGTCGATCGGCTATGCGAAAGCTTTCCCCACAATACGGATAGCCTCGGAAACACATGCCTTTTTTTTTGTTTCAAAAGAAAAAAAGCCTGGGAGAACCTTGCAGGAACGCTGGTCTTAGGACCTTGTTATCTCCCAACCAATCAGAGTGCTCCAAACCCAGGCGCTGGAATCCAGCGCCTGGGTTTGGCTCCGCCCTTCAAGACCATCGATTGGGCTCGTTCTTTCAGTCTACAATACGGATGGATGCTGGGGTTAAAATGGTCAAACCCTGACACAAAAGCTGAAATAGCCATATACATCTACAAGGCGTAGTAAGCGCTGAGCTTGTACAACTGTTTTTTTGTTGTTTAAGTAAAATGTGTGAAGAAATTGACATTCTTTTTTGTATTCTCACCTGTAAAACAGAGGACATTACCGTGTAGGAAGGGGTGGAAAACATCCAAGGAACTTTAGTTGAATCAGTTTAATAGGAAGGTGTCTGCAGCTCAAACGTATGTTGTCACTGCTACCATACATTGTTCCAGCAGTAAACTTTATAGAGCATATAGCTACATGCAATACAGACGTTTCCTAACTGTGGTGATCTCTCATTTCAAATGGCGTAATGTGGAAAGTAAGATGGGGGAAACAGTCAGTTTCAAGTAGAGATATACCGATACCATTTTTCTAGGAATGAATAACAAATCCATTAATAATTGTTAAAGTGCAGTACAAAAAATAATGTCAATAGTACAGTTAGAGTATAAAATAGTAGTGCAACATCAGCTGAAGCATTCAAAACACTAAATAATTGATGACAGCTAATTACATAAATTACATGGTATCGGAATGGCATAGACTGACATTACTCGCCGACACCGATACCAGCATATTAGGCAGTATCGGCAGCTTTTCCGACACTGATATTGGTATCGGAACCATGGAAGTTTCAAGTAAAGCGTGTCATTTTGTTAGCCTCAAGAGCATAACTGCTTACGTAATTTTTGGGCCAAATTGACATTTCTGCCTAACTCTACTCTCCTAACAATGTTGCGTCATTGTGCCTTATTGCCTATATGTCCTCAGCCTATCAGAATGTTTGTTACATTCCAAAAATTACTAAGGCAATTATGCCATGAGGCTAACTTTTTGACTTAGGCAGAAATTATTATGAATATAACAAGCTTTCTGAGGCTTAGAACATAGGCAATAAGGCAGGATGAATCAGCAGAATCAATCAGAAATCTGGTGGTCTTGCCCTTGATTTGTGGATGTACCAGCTTTCACCTCTCCTGACCTGTTAAACACAGTCAAGAGTGAATTACCCACAGTTATCTGTCCTTTGTTTTATACAGCGGTGGAAAGTAACAATGTAGCCTACATTTACTTAAGTACAGTGCAATTTCTCTGTATTATTTACTTTACCTGAATATTTCCATTTTGTCAATACTTTATACTTCTTGTACTCCACTACACCTCAGAGGCAAATAATGTACTTTTTACTCCACTTTGAAAAGCTGATCTGATGCCGAATACGGGCCTTTTACTTGTAACAGAGTATTGCTTCATTGTGGTATATATGCTATCTGTCCATGTTTATGTTATTAAATGTTTGACAGTTGAGTTTCTCATTTGCACCCACTGTGTTAGAGCCCCCTGCTGGCGAAATGTCCCCCTAGCCTCTTTCTCCAATAGAGCACTCTGTGTGTGTGTGTGTGTGTGTGTGTGTGTGTGTGTGTGTGTGTGTGTGTGTGTGTGTGTGTGTGTGTGTGTGTGTGTGTGTGTGTGTGTGTGAGTGCGTGCGTGCGTGCGTGCGTGCGTGCGTGCGTGCGTGCGTGCGTGCGTGCGTGCGTGCGTGTGCTTGTGTGTGTCGCTCAATTTGGAGGAGGCGTTGTTTCCTTTATCCATGATTGTTGTCTGCTGTGTCTGACAAGTATGTCAACTGTATTGTATGTAACGATGTTCTGCTGTCTAGGCACTTAATTGTAACTGGCTGTTTTCCTATTGTCTGACTGCACTGGCAGTGTTTATGCCCTTTGTATAAGGCATTCTTGTATTTCTCTTTAGGTGGACAAACTGGACATAAATAAATATTTTGTGTGTGTGTGTGTGTGTGTGTGTGTGTGTGTGTGTGTGTGTGTGTGTGTGTGTGTGTGTGTGTGTGTGTGTGTGTGTGTGTGTGTGCGTGTGTGTTATCAGATGACCAGACCAGATGGTGGGTGCACCCTCACACATCACATAACTGACAGTGTCAAACTCGACAGTGGAAGACGGTGACTAAGGGGCTCTGTGGTAAGAACATGCTGTAGTTTAGTCTATATACTATTGACAGAAGCAATAATTAAACCCTCGTCAGTGGGGCATTGTGGTGATTTACTGCTATTCTGAGGAATTAAATCACAAGATATAATAGTTTTGTATAGTTGGTTCTCCTCTGGGCAGAATAATGACTTCTGTATGCTTATATAATAATATATAATGCCGCAATATCCTTAGTAATTGTTTTTATCTTTAAATGTAAAGACCTTACTGGTCAGTTTTTAACCCATTAAAACCGGTGTCTAATCTAATCTGTGAGATTTTTTTGTTTTAAATTACGCAAATCTTCTCTTCCGGGGGTCCCTGGCACAAAACCTTTTCAGATGGGGGGTCCGCAGCCAAATACATATCAATTTGGGGGTCCTTGACACGAAGAAGTTTGAGGACTATACTGATTTAGAAGGCATTTTGTAGAATATGCCTCAGGTCTTACTTGAAAAGTTATATGACCACTGTATAATATGAGTTTGACCTTGAATATAATAATATGTATTAATACGTTTGCAGATGGCCGTGGACGTGTCAGACAGAGCCGTCGGGGCCATTATTGGGGCAGCGGTGGCAGACGCAGCAGGTAAGATAAATTGATGTGGTGTTTATCACAGCACTTTAAGTTTAAGAGAAACAGGATGCAGTGGCCTCTAAAGCCGTGGTTCTCAAACGTTTTAATGTCAAGGACCCCCAAAATGATATGTATCCCCCCATCTCAAAATATTTTGTTCCAGGGACCCCCAGAAGCAAAGATTTAAGTTACAAATCCTCGCTTTTAAAAAAGAAATTGATTCAAAGATTTGCAGAAATTTTCAAAAATAGCCAAAGTATAAAATATGGATAAAGGGGTTAAAATTATTGTGACGTTTTATTAACACATTTAGCTGGGGACCCCCTGGTACCCCCCCAAGTACCCCCGGGTCTCACTGTGGCAAGTCAGGTACTGTAATTAGGTCACAAAGTGATGTTTTGATTAAAGGAATTGTTTGATATTTCTATTCTATCTATTATAGCCGCACACTCGTAGCTGCCGATGCAAATAGTTTATTGTGGACACAGAGATTGGAAACACCAACATTTCGGACAGACTAGGCTGCTTTCTTCTTCACCCTGAAGAAGTCCACGATAAATCATTTGCATCGGCAGCTAGGAGTGTGCTGCTATACTCCTTTATTCTGTAGAATGCCCCATACACCATGCACTTAAGGTAGACCTTTATTAAGCCCACTGGGGAAATTCGGTTTCAGCTTCACCCAGCTGATGATGGCTGCTCAGATGGTTACGATGAGCACTCAGGGGGGAGCTGTTATAGGGGCTAAGTGTCTTGCTCAGAGACACTTTGATGCATACACTAGGTGGGCCTGGGGGCCAACCAGTGACCTTCTGATTACCAGACTGACTCTCTCTCTACCCACAAACCTGAGGCCGCCCCCCTTAAGCCCAATACATACTTTGTTGTCTATCACAAGTAGCGAAATACTAGTCTACAAGCTCACAAGGTGTTTGATCAATATAAGTCACACATGTAACTGAATAGATCACATATTGGTTCAATAATTTGACTGTGAATACATATAATCACATCCATCACATAAATATTCCATAAAGCCAGAAGTGGGGCAGCCTTGGATCTGTGCTCTAGTTACAGAGTGGGTTATGATGAATGTGGGTTACACACTATGATATAAGCTATTCTAATGCTGTGCTTGTGAACATCAGCAGAACACAATCAGTAGGACACATGTGCACGCTGCCTCTGCTGATAAGGTGCAGAGAGACAGTGCCTCACTATCAGTGATGGAATAGTACTGAGATGTTTACTTAAGTAGAAGTATCAATTTTACTTTTTGTTACACGTAAAAGTCTGGTATTCAGAATGTACTTGAGTAAAATTACAAAAGTATTGGCATCAAAACGTACATAAAGTAAAAGTACTCATTATGCAGAATGTCCCAATTAAAAATGCATATAAATCTTTTGAAAATAGCAGTTCTAAAAGCTCACAACGCGTCGCATCGCAAATCGGTGTGAGCTTGTAGATCAGCTATTTGCATGTTTTCTAATAATCCAAATCTACAAAGTAACTAGTAACTCAAGATTTGAAATAATTCAGGAGGAGTAAAACGTACAATATTTGCCTCAGAGATGTTGTGGAGTAGAAGTAAAAGTATTGAAAATTGGAAATACTCAAGTAAAGTAAAAAATACCTCAACATTGCACATAAGTACAGTATGTACTTAGTTACTTTCCACCACTGCTCACTATGACTTGTTTCATTCATGTCCACTACTTCACAAACGGTTATAAACAACTGTACACATTCTCTTGCAGCTCTACTGTGTATAATAGATTCAGAAATCATTTTAAATCTCTACATGGGCTGGTCCCCCACTTTACATATTCGAATAACAACTACATCCCCTTGCCAATGTGAGATCTCTCAGGTCTTACGACCCAGACCTTCAGACATCCCAAAAACTAGCTGAAACTAGGAGTGACTTTGTAGTGGAACCCCCCATTCTCCTGAATCTTATACAAAATTCAGAGTCCGTTTTTTTTAAAGTTGTCATAAATTCACTATGTTTTGCATGAGTAGTTCTTAATTTTTTAGTAGTTCTTTTGTTTTTAACCTTTTGTATTCTTTGTGCTATTCATGTAATGTGTTTGTTCCGTGTACAAACTTATTGTTTTTAAATATGCTTTTTAAAGAAGGTCTACTTACAACTGACAGAACCTCAGATTTTTGTTTTATAAAAAAGATGTAAAGCGTCTTTGGGTAGCCTACTTAAATAAATTTGAGATATTATTAGTATCATCATTATAAGATGGCTACTGTGTTGTACAATGATTTATGATTATTGTCAATAATCGACAATGATTGTGTGTGTGTGTGTGTGTGTGTGTGTGTGTGTGTGTGTGTGTGTGTGTGTGTGTGTGTGTGTGTGTGTGTGTGTGTGTGTGTGTGCGCGCGCGCGCTCTCCTCCCGTGCAGCCCAGCCCATGCATTGGATCTACAAGCCAGAAACACTTGAAGAAGTCCTGTCAGATCTGGAGCCGTGTCCAGAGTTCCGGCCCGAGTCAGCCAACCCGTTCTACCGCAGGACAACAGGGGAACAGACCTGCTATGGAGACCAGGCCTACGTCCTGCTGGAGTCCCTGAGTCAGTGTGGAGGTATAGCTTAAAACACTGGCTCCAAAAATATTCAGGCCGCGACCCCCCACAATAATCATATTCCACTGGGGACCCCCCACCCTGACAAGCACTTGGAATTGAGGCATTACATTTAGTTTGACTCGGTTCCACGGATACATATTGTGAAAATAGCCTCACAGTGCGAGGCAATGTCCATGAATTCAAGTCTCCATGGGGTGACTAATCGATAGGGGAAAAAAATCATTTTGGGGGTGAACTATCCCTTAATGGGTTACTGTTTATCAACAGGTGTTAATGTGGAGGATTTGACCGAACGCACCTACAAGTTCTTTGGATCGGGAACAGTGTACGATCTGCCTCTCAACCACCCACACCGACAGAAAGAAGGTACAGTGTCAGGACCCAGACTTCCATATCACTCTATGAAGGCGTATCTCATCATAAATAACAAGTGGACTTTGTAATATCAAAGTGTTAATAGTTACTCAGGCCTTTGATGAGGACATTGAAATGAAAGCGCTTTTCCGATAACGCTGATATGTCCCGAACTGCTCACTGGGGAATTACCTTTCCATGAAACAAAATTCCATGCACTCACGCTTCCCTCTTTTGGGGATTTTTTCCCCCAGTCAAGTTATTATAATATAGAGTTCCTGCTAATTTCACAGAGAACCATATGTTCCAGCTAAATGGTTAGTGCTAGAAATGTCTTTATTCCTATATAAGCATTACAAAGCAAACAGTCCTTACAGTCTAATGGCAAGGGCAGCCAAATCTGTCACAATTGACTGCAATATCACAGGCTCGGTGTGCCTATACGCTTACTGTATCATATGATTTAAATGGAAAATTCTTTTACACATACCCTGGCGTGCCCATTTTGTCACATGTGTATCTATCTACAATATACCAGTGTTTCTCAACGTGAGAAGAAACCTGAGGACCCAAAAGTAGCTTGTCAGATGTCCTGGCAGGGTCTCAGACAAAGAAAGAACCCTGTTAAGATGAGAATATTGTGTTATTTAATGTATTTGGTCCCTGACTTAAAAAGGTCAACACAAAATCGGGGTCCTAGTTTGAAACCATTTGAGCTGGAATAATCTTTACATTACCCCTCCTGACAGATCTGTTATAAGCCATATAACCCTGTCCTTTCATTTGAACACTTTAACAGCGGGTCCCAAACCTGTGCTCCCCATCAACGGCCCATGGTTGCATGGGAGCCTGAAAGCTTTCTTCAAAAACGTGGACAGCGGCAAAGAAGAAACCGGTAGGACACACACACACACACGCGTGCACGCACGCATGCACACACATACACACACACACACACACACACTACAGAAAACTACAAAAAACTATCTTGAGTTGATGTTGCATGCATGGGTAGTTTAGTTTAGTTTTAGCTTAGTTTAGTTTAACTTCAAATAATAACCCCAAATTACAAATCATACAGGTTAATCAGCAGATCGATAATAAAAAACATTAAAGTCCATGACTTATTTCCATTGTGGTCCTCATACAAATAACAATAAACATGACAATATAAGCAAAATGAATAAAACCCTATTTGTGTGTGTGCATCCCAGGCTGTGAGGTGGACTGTCAGATGGACGGCATCACTAAGCTGGCTCCCGTGGTGGCCATGTTCGCCGGGCGAGCAGACATGCTGGACAAAGTGGAGGCAGCTGTGAGGGTCACCCAGAACAATGACATGTGTATGGCAGTGACACTTGCTGCAGCAAGGTCAGATACCCAGCATGCATCAGTGTATCCATGAACCTGTCACACACACACATAGGCCTGTCACAATTATTATATAATCCCCGAATCGCAATTATTTGAGGTAATCTCAATTATTTTTGCATAATTGTCATAATCGTTTCCATGTAAAAAAAAATAGCCATTTTCAAATATTTTCCAAAAATAGCTTTTTTTGACGCATTGTAAGCTTGTAGATCAGCTATTTCTGCTATTTACATTTTTTTAAATGATTAAATATGTCAGTTATTTCTTTGTATATTTAAGTTATTTGTCATATCTGCCCCTGTAATATTTTTGATCACGCACCCTAAAAGGCAAACAGAACTTACGTTTTTATTCATGTTACCATGCATGTTCAATGCCAAAAACACAACTAAATCGTTATTCACAATAATTTGTGTGACAGTTAATCGTCAACTTGAATTTTGTAATCGTGACAGCCCTACACGCACGCACCCAACATATTGTGTGTGTGTGTGTGTGTGTGTGTGTGTTTTAGATTTATTGAGCATTTCATTTTGAATGGTCCGGATCCCAATGCTCTGGCTGCAGTGCTGGCCCAGCTGAATGACCCCAAGAGAAACAACCCCCAGGTGCTGGACAAGGCTGTCGTTGGTATGATGCACGCACGCACGCACGCACACGCACACGCACACGCACACACACACACACACACACACACACACACACACACACACACACACACACACACACACACACACACACCAAGAGTGATGCGCAAAAAAAACAACACTGGTCATTTCTCCAGGCAGAGCATTTTAAATCACCCACACCACATCTCTGTTGCAGCCCAGATCCACCAGGTGAAGGAGAACCTAGCCAGGACTTCCCAACAGCTCATACCTGCTGTGTTCACAAACACATGAGGTGAGCGTGTGCTCCCCGGTAGCGGTGTAAAGTAACAAACTACGGTACTTTTACTCGAGTGCTGTGCTTAAGTACAATTTCAATGTACTTTTACTTTACCCGAGTATTTATTTATTTATACTTAGACTCGACTCTCTTACTAGTTACTTTTTTATTTATTTAAATTGATATTACAAAACATAATATTAAACACGTAAGCCCTATTATATACTTTGGCTTTTTGAAAATAGCCGTCACGTTGAGAGCTTGTAGATCTGCTATTTTTGAAAAAGATTGTCACATTTTGACAATATACTTCGATGCCAACACTTTTATACTTGTACTCAAGTAACATTTTGAATACAGGACTCTTACTTGTAACAGTGTATTTTTATATACGGTGGTATTGTCACTCTTTACTTAAGTATAAATTCAGAGTACTTCTTCTGCCACTGCTCGCCAGCCCGGCTGCAGGGCACAGCGGGACTCGGGTCTGTTGACTTGGCACGGTGGCTCGCATTTCCCTTCCTGTCAGCATATCCGTTAGTCTCGCTCCAAGAAGGTGCTCTTACCTTTGATCTCAAAATTAATGATCTCTTTCCCTCTCCCCTCTTTTTCTTTTTCTTTTGCCCACCCTGCTGAGCAGAGTGGCTCAGGTTTTTACTGGGGGATAACAAAGGATTCTTGCTGTAACATGGGAGGAATTTCATTTTATAACGAGACATCCACCATCACAGGAAAATGACACTGGCAAAAATACATTGCTGTGCTTTTTAGGTACCCTTTAGGTACTTTCAACATTAGAGTCCCTATTTTTCAAAATAATTTAAAAAGAAAATACAGGTTTTGGAAATAGAATATTTTAAAACTATTTTAGCTATTTCCACTATTTTCTTTTTTTTATATATAAGCCAGTAGGTCAACTTATTACCTCCAAACATTTTGTTCACGTGTTAATTTGTTTTATATATATATATATATATATCTACAAATCAAATCATGCAAAGCGCATAAAAATGGATGCAGGTGTCCCGCCATCTCTCCATATTTGGCAAGACTTCAATATCACGTCATCATCAATATCATGTCAGAGATTCACATAGGATCAATGCCATTATTGGATCACATCTTTTTTTTAATAAATTATAACATTTTCATAATGTGGAGTTGAGACCCCCACCTGAAGTAAAAGTCACCCACGTAATAATCATTGCTTTCACACCTTTTCATTGTAGAAGACTCCTAGGTTCACTTGTTGTTTTGTGGGTTGTGTGTGTCTGTTTAGCCTCTACTGCCTCCTGTTGTGACTGACTGACTGACTGTGTTCTTGTTGTCCTAGTCTAGTCTTCTTCGTCTTGCCCTATGTTTTTTTTCTCTTTTTCTCTTTTTCTCTTTTTCTCTTTTTCTCTTTTTCTCTTTTTCTCTTTTTTCGGACTGCGCCCCGGGCCAATGTAATACCTGGATGGGGGGCGCACTACAAATACCGAACCTATGAACCTATTGCTGTTGTTTACCTAATACTAGTTTACAATGAGTAAATATGTCATCACTCTTACGTTGGGCGTTTTCGACCAGCCGTGCCAGGTGCATTCCAGGGAGCGCTCCATGCGGTGCTGACGCTGAACCAGCTGGACGAAGCCGTCAGGACCACCATGCGCTGCGGGGGATGCACCGCCAGCCGAGCTGCCTTCATAGGAGCCTGTTTCGGGGCACAGGTAAAAGAATGGAACAGTCTGAGGCAAACATTGTGAACTTGTGAATAGGGCTGGAACAGTTAATAGCTCAGTCGGTAGAACACTCGCCCCTAGACCAGAAGGTCATGGGTTTGATCCCGGGCACTCCCAACTCAGCGTATGAGTAGCACGGCTTAGTTACGGCAAGTTGTGCGGTAAGTACTGGGAGCTGATGGCAGGTGTTGCGCTCCACCACAGCAATCCATCTCCCAGAGGTCTAGTGCTTTGTAAGGGGGGGGGGGTTATTCATGTATTTGTTTATTAAATGTATAAAGAAGCATTATAAATGGCATACACAGACATTACTGTTACCTGCTGAGCCTTTAATGAACACTTTCTACTGTCTGTTTAACAGTCTATTTGATGTATTTTTTCAGGCCGGCCTCCAAGGAATCCCAGAGTCATGGAAGAACAGGACATTTCGATATCCTCAGTTGCTGGAGTTAGCCAAGACCGTAGTCAGCACACAGCTAGTCTAGTCATGCTTTCAATTTAAAAGCTGCATTCTGGAACATATTTTAAAGAATAGAATGTTATTTTAACCAATCTGTATGGTAGAGCATGTTAATACAATACAATTAGAACATTTGCAGTGATTGGAGGTGGTCTCTACTCTTCCACTGAGTCTTTTGGATGAGTGGTAGTGGGTTTGAATCCTGGGTAGGACATAAAAGTGACGGATTGCAGCTTTAACTGTGATAGTTATCTCATTTCAAATGATGTCAGAATGGGGGAAAAGTACTTGTATGTTATTTGCTTAAAAATACTACTTTTGGATGGTGCATTTCAAGTTGCAGTTGTACTTTGTTATGGCAATTCATGAAAGTTGCATTCTAAAGTCTCGCACTGAATGAAACTTGATCACTCTTGCCTCTGTCAAAGCAGCATCATGTAACTGAGTAAATGTATACATAAATATATATATAAATATAAACAATAGCTGCTATTGCATTGTTACATACATGCCTTGTCAACATGGGTAAATAAAGAACCGTAACATCTGGCTGTCTATATATTAAAATACTGGGTCATTTGTTTGTTTTTATTGTTATTATGTTGACTTTTCATAACCTCTGAAAACTTGATCTGGAACTTGGAAGTGTGTTTCAGACATTTTTGGCCCTCAATATTCCCTTGAACCTGTTGTGTTGTTGTTCTGAAGTGAAAAACAGATAGCCTAAAGTACACAGAGATTTATACTGTGGAACAAGCAAAGAGACTACAACCTACTCCCCCTCGGAGCAGCTTTACTAAAACTGCTGACTTCCATTATTCACGTGCTCAGAGCAACCGCCCAAACTATTTTGAATGGTGTCCATAAACACCACGCCAAATGCTGTGATATCTTTGACATACTGTGGTGTATGTGGTTATGAAAAAAAAGTGTACTATTCAATCCTTGAGTACATTTCCACCGTTTGTCTGCAAGAAAAGAGACAATAAAAGCTGTTCAATCAAATGCTCTGCATTATCCATAACATGACGTTTATAGTTCACCATAAAAGTATGTGACAATTTGACGGCAATTTTATTTGAAAACACTACATTTAAAGTATTCCTACATGTGGATTGCTGTTGTAAGTCAGTTTTTGCAGTTAACATAATATAATTCACAAGCTCTGAGGGCATTGTATTTACTGTAGCCTATATCGTCTCTGTCGGGAGGAAACCTCATACTGTATGTCCAAAAAAGTTACTTTTCAGGATTCAAAAACAGCAAAAGTAGCAGATCGACAAGCTCAAAACGCTCGCTTCGTGCCGCATTTCGAGCTTGTGGATCTGCTACTTTTTTTCCTGAAGTATGATCAACAAAAAGCTAAAATACTGAGATGAGATATTTCAGCTTGACAGCAACGATATACCTTTTGCCAACTGAGTAGGCTACTGTACTTGAGTACAATACTGCCAATACTTTTGTACTTTTAATTAAGTAACATTTGAAGTACATGCCTTTTTCTTGTAAAAGAGTACTTTTCTACTTAAGTAAGAAATCTGAGTACCACCACTGCCTTTTCTTGGCCGGGCATTTGCTGCCAACTGTGAGGAAGTCATTTGATGACTCTCTCTCCCCCACTTCCCCCCACACAGCAGGTAAAAGAGGCTATCTGGAATAATTGTATCCAGACCTCGACAGTTTTGTTTCCCCAAATCTAACCCTGTCCACTTCTTCAAAGGACTTCACAGAAAAGAGCAGAGGGTTCAAGATGAGAGGCAATGGTGTCAATTTTGAAATGTTTCCCCTTTGTCAGCCTTGAGGCTGAAAATAATCCTAAAAATGAAGATATGGAGTGTGTGCTGCATAGTAGTGGTTCAAGTTGTTGCTGCTTTTGTAGCTACAGGCAGTGGTGTAAAGTGGTGTAAAGTAACTAAGTACATTTACTCAAGTACTGTACTTGAGAGCACCATTTTTATGTATTTTTACTTTAGTGGAGTATTGCCAAATTCCAATACTTTTACTTCTACTCCACTACATCTCTGACGAAAATATTGTAGCCTACTTTTACTCCACTACAATTATTTGAAAACTTTAGTTACTAGTTACTTTGTAGGTTCTGATTATTATTACTAAACACATAACCACTTAAGTTAAGTTCTATACATATTTCGGCTATTTTCAAAAGATTTGTATATTTTGTAAACTTGAAATGGGACATTCTGCATAATGAGTACTTCTACTGATGTCAATACTTTTGTACATTTACTTATGTAAATTCTGAATACCAGACTTTTACTTGTAACAGAGTATTAATACATTGTGATACTTTTACTCAAGTAAAACAGGTGGGTACTTCTTCCACCACTGTCTGCTAGGCCTTTTGTTATGTGACCTGCATTTCTGAGCAACGGTGTTCTTAATTAAAATAGATAGGCCAAACAAACATGCATGAACAGAAAAGCAGCTATATGTTTTCGTGCATGATAAGAGAATCAGATTCAAGAAACATATCTTCTACTGAGGAATAGAATAGATATACCTTTCATATCCTATGGAGGGGAGCGATGCCTCTTGTCATCAGAGCAGACCGCAGACAGCTGTGTAAGAAGGAACGGTGATATACGTCACTGTCTCTGGCGCGGAGGAACTGAGACGCTGTGCCCTCTCCTTCTTTAATGTACTCAATGTAAAATCAAAGAGTATAAAATAAATACCACAATGAAATAAATAAAATCCACAATGAAATAGAAAAAAAAAACACAATGATATAAATTAAACATACAATGAAATAAATTAAAAATACAATTGAATAAAACATGTATTTTTTCATTTATTTAATTGTATTTTTTCATTTATTTAATTGTATTTTTTATCTATATCATTGTGTTTTTTATTTATATCATTGCGTTTTTCATTTATTTCATTGTGGATTCTTTTATTTTTTCATTCTGTTTTTTTTTTTTTTTTTTTATGTTGGACCTGTGGACTTCCATAAAAGAGAATAAGAGAATGTGTCTTATTTTGGTCTTCACTGTCTGAAACACAGGCACGAATTCAGAATGTATTTTGATTTTATTTTTAATTACAAAGATGGTGAACCATACATTCCTTCAGTCAAAGAGGGTTACAGTGCAGCAGTAGCTGATCGCTTCTCATCTCAGCTATCTTTTCTTGTAGTCCTACAGCTGATCTGTCTCCTCTCCCTGATCTTTGTTTGTAGTTCAACAGCTGGGTGGAGGAGGAACTCCGGCCAGAGAGAGAAAAAAATAAAGTTGCCTCAATGACATTTTCTACAGGGATGGAAGTCTGAGTACGGGGAAACTACTAAATCTATCTAAAACAAACAGTTTATTTAACAACACACACCATGGATTTCAACGTGAAGCGATTAGCAGCAGACGCTGGCACGTTCCTGACCCGTGCCGTACAAGTAAGTATAGTGGTTTATTTATCTTCTCGTTTACAGAGATGATGGGTGGTCTATGGATAGCTCTGATCCAGCGTTTAGCGAGTTCAGTCTAACGCTTTGCTATTCTCATAGACCGAAAATTACTGTACCGTGCGAGTTCTTCAACTTAAGTAAAAAATAAACAAAACTATTTAGCTTCTTACCGAAACAAATGCCGTTTTGTGTTGTTGAGAGTCTATTATCTGGGGTGGCAAGCCTCTCAGCTTCCCACCTTCTCTGTATTATACACTTTTTGGTGCAGAAAACTAAATATGTCCGCTAGGCGGAAATTATTGTAATTACTCACCTGCGCCCTCTGCCAGATCTGGTCAGTTGTAATTTATACTGACCAGATCTGTAGAGGGCGCAGTGGAGCAAATACATTTATTTCCCCGTCTGGCGGACATATTTTATTTTCTGCCCCAAAAGTGTATTACACAGAGAAGGTGGGCTGCTGAGACAGTTCCCACCCAGGAGAATGGTCTTTCAACAACACAAAACTGCCTTTGTTTTTGATAAGTAGCGAAATAGTCTTGTTTATTTTGTACTAAAGACTGAGACCTCGCACTGCAGTGGAATGTTCGGTCTATGAGCAGAGCAGAGCGGCTGACAGAACGCTCTGGACCAGAGCTAGTCTATGGAGACTGACGTTAGCCATAGTAGCTGCTATAGCTAGCATGGCTAACCACTGATTGCCTTTGGCAAAGCAAGCAGCCCCACTGTAAACAGAAAACACCCCAAAACATCCACCCTGTGTGGTATTTAGAGTTCTATGAGTCTCACACTGGACGTGGCAGATAAACACTCACAGTACTGAAGTGTTAAAAACAAACTGTATGTTGAGTGGTGACAGCCTCAGCTAAACAGGCCTCTCACGTCAGCTACTAGTGTTGATGATGTCTAGTGGTGGAAAAAGTATTTATTTATTTATTTATTTATTTAAAATATCAATACTGCAATGTTGAAATACTCGGTTACAAGTCATTGTCTTTCTTTTTTTTAAATCATATTTAGTTGACCTTGTATTTGAACTGTATCATGTGCTTTTTTTCTGCAGACTTCAAGTATTCAATCAATCAATCAATCAACCAATCAAGTAGTCCCATATTCACAATGTACTTGAGTATAATTACTAAAGTATCGGCATCAAAATACTGAAAGTGCCGAAAGTAAAAGTACAAATATTTTGAAAATAGCAGAACTGCAAGCTCACAATACATAGCATCAAGACACATTGTGAGCTTGTAGATCTACTATTTTCAAATGACCAACATGTATATACATATAGGGCTGAAGTGGTTAATGTGTGTTTTGTAATAATAATCAAAATCCACAAAGTAACTATTGACACGTTTTTGTTGCCATAAGCTTTGTATTCAGTTGAGTTTGAGTGTCAAACTGCACGTGGCAGATCACACACACATTATCTATATTTCACTTTCACTTCACAAAAACAAACAGTTTGTATGAGGGCTGACAGCCTCAGCAACAGGCCTCTCAACGTTAGCTACTAGTGTTGACAGTGGTGTGAAGTAACTTAAATACATGTACTCAAGTATTGTACTTTGGTACAATTTTGAGGTATCTTTACTTTACTGGAGTATTTCCAATTTTCAGTATTTTTACTTCTACATCTCAGAGGCAGATATTGTACTTTTACTCCACTACAATTATTTGAAAAATGTAGTTACTACTTACTTTGTAGATTTTGATTATTATTACGAAACATACACTAACCACTTCAGCCCAATATACATTTTGGCCATTTGAAAATAGCCGATCTACAAGCTCACAATGTCTTGCATCGCGATGCATTGTGAGCTTGTAGATCTGCGATCTTCAAAATATTTTTATACATTTGAAAACTTGTGAAATGGGACATCCTGCATATTGAGTACTTTTTACCTTTGGTACTTTAATTACATTTTGATACCAATACCTTTGTACTTTTACTCAAGTAAATTTTGAATTCCGGACTTTTACTTGTTTCAGAGTGTTTCTACATTGCAGTATTGACAGAGATGGGCAGTATTTGAAATACATGTATTTGAAATATGTATTTGAAATACTTTTTTGTATTTTGTAATTTGTATTTGGCCGGGATGGAAAAAATGAAATGTAATTTGTATCAAAATACTTTCAAATATTTTTCAAATAGTATTTTCTGTATTTGAAATACATAAAATACTTTATTTTATTTTATGGGCAGTATTTGAAATAGATGTATTTGAAATACGTATTTGAAATACTTTTTTGTATTTTGTAATTTGTATTTGGCTGGGATGGAAAAAATGAAATACTTTCGAATGTAGTATTTTGTATTTTCAAAATACAAAAATACGTATTTTGTATTTTCAAAATACATTTCTCTGACCTGTATTTATATTTTGTATTTTGATACTTTGTTTGACCCAGTATTTGTATTTTGTATCAAAATACATTTCTCTGACCTGTATTTTTATTTTGTATTTTGATACTTTGTTTGACCCAGTATTTGTATTTTGTATCAAAATACTTTTCAATGTATTTTCGCCCATCTCTGAGTATTGATACTTTTACTTAAGTAGAAAACGTGTGTACTTTTTCCACCACTGTATATTATGTCTTTAAATGTCTCGATGAATTGAATACACAGGACCACAATGGAAACAAGCCCTCATAGGGCTTTTTGTGTTGTGTTGCATCATTTGTACAATCGCACCACTGTACTATTTGCAAACTGTTAAATAAAGTATTCAATCAATCAAAAACAAAGCTAGCTGGCTGGCTGCTATAATCTAGTATGATATTATGCCAGCCTTAATAAATAATATCTAGGTGAAATCTATGTGTTCCTTCACTGTCTGTTTACTGTAAGGCACTGATTCTCAAAGCAGGGTTCCTGGTGGGGGGTTCCCAATTATGCGGCTATTTTCGGCTAATGTTCCCCCCAGAATAGGGACGCTAGGGTTCAAGTGGTCAATGGAAAAGATTTGGCGGCCCCCCTGCAGTATCTCTTGAGTCCGGACCCCCTGTTGAAGACCACCTGGCTGTGTGCGTACACACAAGGGCTTCACAACCGTCTCTGTGTGTCAGTTCACAGAGGAGAAGTTGGGCCAGGCTGAGAAGACAGAGTTGGACGCTCACCTGGAGAACCTCCTGGCCAGAGCCGAGTGCACCAAGATGTGGACCGAGAGGATCATGAAGCAGACTGAGGTCGTACTGCAACCAAACCCAAGTACGACCGCCCTTCATCAACCGCACACACACACACACACACACACACACACACACACACACACACACACACACACACACACACACACACACACACACACACACACACAGGTCTTTTAACCGGTAAGATGAACTGTGCCATCGTGCAAAGTTGGTGTTATATATCTCTGAGACGAGGTCCCACAGCGTTGGGTGCCGGCAGGTGACGACACCGGCGAAAATTGGCCACGATGCATGATTCTTACCTTTTTACCGCACATAGTATCCAAAAAGTAAAGGTCAGCCCCCCTGCTCTCAGATGTTTTAAATTTTAGCGGCCAAGACACTTTTACTGACAGGTTGAAACAAGCGTTTAAATCGATTTTTTAGTCGGCCTGTGCCATGTTTTCCCTTTACGGGAGCAGTACAGCGCATGCGTACGGGGGTTGACTGGCCACAGACTGACAAAAAAAGCGATTTAAACACCTGTTTCAACCCGTCTTTTCTTGGCCACTAAAATGTTAAACATCTGAGTGGGGGTGCTGACTTTCTTGATAAAAAAAAACATCATCATCAAACATTACAGTAAAACAATTAACTCATTACAGTAAGTACAAATGTAACCAAAAAGACCCTTAAGGGTCCATTTGGCTCCATTTGTACACTCAGAGTTACAGACCTGCAAGGGACAGGTCCATTTGGAACACCCATTAAGGAATCGGACCATTGACGAATCATTCATTTAAGGAACCGGAATCGTTAAAATCTTTAAGGATCCCATTCCCAACCCTAGTCAGGACAGTGGAATGTCCTCCTGTGAACTGGACTACTGTACTTGAATGTTGACCTAAATGTGGCGTACTGCTCTTGAGGTCGGGTCAATTGCCCAGCCTCATCGCAGTCTTGTGACTGTCTAATTGAGTTTTCGTCTTTCAATCTGCAGATGTCCGACTGGAGGAGTTTGTTTATGAGAAACTGGAGAAGAAAGCGCCGTCGCGACAGAACAACCACGAGCTGCTGGGTCAGTCCATGATAGAGTCTGGCAACGAGTTTGGTCCTGGGACAGCCTATGGTGAGTGATTACACATGAATTATCTCCAGCCACCCTCCCCCAAACTCTGTAAGGACCACTAGACCCGTTTTTCTCAAACATGTTCATGTCGAGTCCCCCCAAAACGATAGGTGGACCCCCATTTGAAATTATTTTAGTGACCCTTTTGATATTAGTTTAGATTTAATACAGACTTTATTCTACAGCTCTCTGAACCTATGCTCTGAGTATTCAATACATTCTCTCATTGGGCTAATTAAAAGCTGGTGAAATAATAGTGAAATCAAACTGTTCATTTAGCTGGAGACCCACTTGAATGCCCTCAATGATACCTGGGGGGGTCCCCGGACCCCACTTTGAGAACCACTGTACTAGACACTTCAACAGGTCATCTACCCGTGTTCAGTCAGTCTCCCCTTTTCTAAACAGTTGATTTCAACTAAGTGAATTAACTTCCCTGTGGGAGAAACTGAATCCTCAAGGCACTGTGGTCCATTCATGGACAACAACACAAACATCTTGTTGTACTAGAGATTACAATCATCCATTGTATAGTTTATGTCAGTGTACCATATCACTTCTACAGGACCCTGTATAGTGTTTCCCTTATCATTTTTCTCAGGCATGGTAATACTCACCAAAAGAAAGGGGGGAAAAAACGTAAAAGAAAAAGGTGGCACATGCAATGGTACATTGGCGTGTTCCATTTCTGTCAGTCGGATAGTGCAGCAGTCTGCTATTTATATTTCCATTCAAATGCTCTAGTCACAGTATATTCAAGACTTTATGCAAGAGAGGATGAAACTCCACTGTCAGATGAAAAGAAGTGGCTGGCAACTTCATTTGTGTTCCGTCTCCTTTGGTGGTCTAGGGGGAAATAGGGGAGTAACGCATAGTAACTTAATCCATTAAGACCTGAGGCCCATTCTACAAATGCCTTCTAAATCAGTGGTTCTCAAACGTTTTTTGTGCCAAGTACTGCCAAAATTATATGTATTTGGCCACGGACCCCCATCTGAACATTTTTTGTGCCAGAGACCCCCCAGAAGTTTTGTGTAAAAAAATAATAATCGAACACTATGTAAAAATAGCAGATGTGCAAGTTCGCAGCGTAGCACAAAGTGACGCGCTGTGAGCTTGTAGATCTGCCATTATTAAGAACCACTGTTCTAAATCCTAAGAGTTTTTTTGAAAAACTAAAATTTAAAATGACACAGATGCTTTCCTGTTTTTTATGGGTTAAAAGAGAATAAACGCATATAACGAAAACGTGATATTTATTGCTCAACTAAATCAGGTTTATAACTACCTAAATCAGAGGAGACACGTGGTTGTCTACACCGTCCTACATGACTAACTGTAAGGGGTTAGCAGCCACAGGGACTGTAAAAACAACTAAATTGGGAGAAGAATGCAAAAAACAAAAACGTAACAAGTTTTCACAGACAGGTAGGATTCAGGTTGAAAAATAATCAGTGAAGTGGTCCTAACTCTAGACTTCAGAGCTGAGGATGGGACACTTTCCTCTGTTGCTGTGTGCGGCGTCGCCAGTTGTCCAGTGTGTCTGACCTCTGCCCTTTGCAGGAAACGCCCTGATAAAATGCGGCGAGACTGAGAAGCAGATTGCCGGGGCCGAACGGGAGCTCATCCAGAGCGCGGCCATTAACTTCCTGACACCTTTCAGGAACTTCCTCGAAGGCGACTTCAAAACTATTCTGGTGAGTCGCCATCTCATGGCTGTCGGTGGGGATGGAAGGATATAAAATTAGATATTTTGTGCCGATGAAAACACTCATGGTAATTGTATTGTGGTGAAATTCCATTATCAGGATAATCGTGTCTAGCTCACCGACATACCAGCGTTCCTCAAAGAGTGTTTTTAGTGCCAAAGGGCTCATTATCACACCTATACAAGCACAACTAATGCCAGAAAAAGTGAACATGCTGACAAGTTTTACACTTCAATCTTTCTTGTAAAGGACCACGTTTTTGGCACGTCTCACTCTCTAGGCCACAAAGCTTACAGTAATGTTTGATAACAGAAAAGTGACAGTGGTGTTCAGTTTTCTTTCCTTTTTCTTTGTTTTACTATAACAGGTTCATTTTCTTTTTCTTTGTTTTACTCTAACAAGTTCAAAGTTGTACAGATTGACTCTATGCTCCACAGATTTATTTAGTTATTTATCTATACTTTATTTATGCAGGGGACATTATAATTTCTGATTATGATTTACATTCATTCTGCCGTCCTTGAACAGTGCTTCTCAAAAAAATGCAGATCTACAAGCTCACAGCGCGTCACTTTGTGCCACACTGCAAGCTTGTACGTCTGCTATTTTTGAACATTTTTTTAAAGTTCTTGAAAGTGTTTGAAAAATGTTGAATAATACCTGTCTCTATTATCTAAAACAAAAGTTCTTAATTTTCTTACAACACATACCTAATTGAGTGTGAATGTTTAGATATAGTTAGGTTTTTGTTTTTATTAATGTGGTTGTCCTTATCCTGCTGGGTGTTACTAAGAAATCTGAACGAATGAACCTGTCCGTGTTTTCGCAAATAAAACTTTAAAAGTTAAAACTGCATAATTGACGATAATGATGTAGTCAAAAAAGTCTAATAATGGCTGGAATATCAGAAAAAAAAACAATATATTGGTCAGGCTGTAGTGGAAAATAAATGTAATACATTTGCGATATGTTGGCTAAATGTATGGACATGTTTTTGCATGTTGTCGAAGCCCCACTCATCTCACAAACAGTGTGGTTGTACAATAATGACACAGCCACATTATTCAGCTAGTGTTCAACTCTTGCCTAAATATGGTTCAGTTAGACAATCATTGTGAAACTTGATTAGCTCAGCAGATTAAAATCAGCTAGTTTGTTTGCCATCTCATGCTGCTTATCACTCTTATGAAGCAATAAGCGACCAACATGGCATTGGCACCACTTGAAGTTTGATACTTATGTGACTTTGCCAAGATAAGATCATGCAAGCACCAGGTACTATGAGTGTATTAAGGTCCCAGTAAGACTGTTATCCTTGTCTTGCAGCACACAACATGACAACAGAACTGCTTAGATTAGAAAGATTCTATCTCCCAAAAGCTTTACCTCAAGTTGATTCAGAAAACCCCTAAAGTTATGTGTTATAATTCTCGGAACAATATATGACTTAATTTGAGGTGTTCTTTTTGTTTTGTTTTCTTGGAATACAGAAAGAGCGGAAGCTGCTGCAGGTCAAGCGCTTGGATCTGGACGCCGCTAAAACCAGGCTAAAGAAGGCTAGGATGACTGACGCTCGTGTTTTGGTGAGTACAACGCTTGCTTGCACGCACGCACACACACGCGTCATTTCATATCGATTTAGCTTGATGAGCAGTGTTGAATTCTGCGTTCTTCCAAATAACGAACCGCTTCCTTTATTCAGACTTCAGAGTATAAAAAGCTTCGCCCACCATCCCTCCTTCTGTCATAAGAGGTCATGATTGATCCACATCAAGTTTCACAACACATAACCAGCCATTTTCCTCTCATGACTGAAACGCTGTCACATGGGTTGCCACGGGAGTTTTCAAGTTCCCTTTTCTTGTTTTTTGTACACGCTGCAATACTTTAAAAAGTATGCCCGCCACCCAAGATAACATGGAAAATACATAGCGGCTTGCGTTTCAGATGAAGCGCATGTCCAAGTCCAGCCTTTCTCTCCTTTCTCTCCACCATCCCCTTCTCTTCCTGCATCTTCCTTGCATTCATCCACCCTTTGTTCTGCGTTGTTGCTTCTCTGTGGTCATTCTTTGGATGTTGTCTTTATTGGAAGTACTGGTTGCTTGGCTAAATTTAGTAACAAATCACAGCCGCTGCCACAGTCCATGTGGGATGTATCCCTGAGAGGCGTTTGTTGCTCCGTACAATCTGTCACCAGACCGATATGTCACATGGTCTACTCTGCTGCACACATGGCTGGGATTGACCTAATGGGACATGATGACACTTGATATTAAACCTTTGCAATCTGTGACTTCTGTTGCTAAAGCTGGGTTTGACTAGGACCACAACACTTGGTGGGGAGATCCTTGAGCGGGTTCCAAAGGGTCCCCATTTAAATTGTTAGGAACCAAATGGACCCTTAACTATTGAGAGTGTACAAATGGACCCAAATGAACCCTTACAGGTCTGTAACTCTTGGCACATCCATTAGGTTCCATTTACTGTATACTCTTAGTTAAATTAATACAGATGATTCTACAGTGTGTAGTTTGGGATATGTGGCCTTATGCATTTCAAACTAGGGATCCTTGAAAAGAAAAAGGTTTAGAATCACTGCACTAGAGGTACTGATGGGAACTGATTCACCCATTGAGGTTAAAGTTAGACAGAATGTCCCTGTGAACTTCATCAAAGTCATTCTCCTCGATCAAGCCCCCTACAGTGTTTGCTCTCTCAACCCGTTTCGCACAGACCTGAAGATGAGGTGATCTTGTCTTTGGGGAGAAATGTTAATAATCCCCATAAACCTCAGAGTATGGAAACACTGATCCCTAACACACGATTACACAATCCTCTTTAGACTAACTTGATCCTTTGTTTTTATGCTTGATGTAGGCGTCCCGGAAATACACAACAGCACTGTAGTTTGTCTTCATGTCTGGGGGCATTCCTTGCGGTCACTAAGGAAGAACATATGTTTTGGGTGTGAGAACAGGCCAGTGCCATGGTTAGAAGCTGTGAAACGACCGGCTGACCCCAGATCACCTCTACAGTCACTGTTTTGAAGACGGATAGGGCTTCGGCGGGACCTCTAGCCTCCCCTTTGAGGTTCCGGTGTTTATTCAGCGAAAAAGGCTCAGCAGCACCCACGAGGCAGATTAGAAAACCACACACAGGCCCACACATTCCAGCATAAGTCTCCGGTTAGCACAGGGCAACAGGTTTGCAAAAACACGTCGGCCGTTTACACGTCATGGCATTTTTTCAATTCGGTGAGGAATAACACTGTATTTTTGTCCGTGTGTGTGTTTATTTATTTTTTTACGGAGTGAAAAAACCCAATGTGGTTTTATGAAGTATGGACAGGCTGTGCACTCGGTGTGTTATGCGCGCGCGCGCGCACACACACACACACACACACACACACACACACACACACACACACACACACACACACACACACACACATACACACACACACAGTGTGAGGATCCGCTGCCTTGGCCGTGGCTGCGTGGCAGCTGTGCCTCTAACGACTGTGTCACTGTGTTTTGTTTTAAATGCAACCCAGCAGATGTGAGCGGAGGAAGTGACAGAGGTGAGTGGAATGCCGGGGCCCATCTTTGAACTGAACACACACACACACACACACACGCACGCCTGTTAGCAACGTCAACAGGACTTCCAACTGCCTACTCGCATTTATTGGTCGCCTCTTGGAAAACAGTATAGCGCATGGGGGGAACATCAACCCCTTGTGGAATACACGAGGAGCAAATATCCCCCCAACCCCCCCCCCCCCCATACACACACACACACACACACACACACACACACACACACACACACACACACACACACACACACACACACACACACACACACACACACACACACACACACACAACTGTGTGTAAGTGTAATGCAAACGGTATAGTCTGGACAGTAAGGGCATTGTACATGTTAGTCTAAGCATCAGGCCGTAACCGTATGTTTACCGGACCTTTCCTCACTTAGGCGCTCTCAACAAGCCATTGTTCCAGCCGGCCCGATATAAAAATCCTCTGTGAGGAAAAGGAACCCCCCCCCCCCCCCCCTACAAATAACCCGTGCTCCGCTTGTGGTAGAATCATTCTGTTTGATTTACCGCTCACACATAGCTGGTCCTCACCCCCTCCTTTCCTATCCCTGTTAAAGGGGACTCTTGTTGAGGCACTTCTGGACTATCTTTTTTTATTCTGGGTTTCTGGTGTCGCCCCGGCACTCTTATATCATCATGTCACACTCACTTTTATTGTAATTTAATGTGAGTTGACTTAGTATGTTTTGTAGATTAGATTTCACCCCTTGTGCTGTATGTTTGTCTTTTCTTGTCTTTATGTATACAGTGTATGTCGACAAGTCTGCGTGCTGTGACCTGAAACATTTGAGTCTGTTTAGTGAACGTTCATTTTTTTTTTATTCTGAAGTGTGTTTTGCATTAGCTCTATAAATGCCTGATTTATCAGACAGCGTTGTGTGACTGTGTGTGTGTGTGTGTGTGTCGTTCGTTCTCAGGCAGAGCAGGAGCTTCGGATGACCCAAAGTGAATTTGACCGGCAGGCTGAGATCACCCGTCTTCTCCTGGAGGGCGTGAGCAGCACCCACGTACGTTTTGTCATTGATTGAATACTTTATTAGTCAGAAATGTAAACGGCATGTGGTACATTGAGGCTAAAAGGATATCACAAAAAAGTCCTGGGGACTTGTTTCTGTTGTGGTCCTATGTATTCAATTAATCAACATAGCATAAATAATTTACACAATAATACTTGTCATCAACAAATACAAACACTATATGTTCGAAAGAGATGGGAAAACTTATTTTACCTCCCCTTGTGGTCTCCTGGTGTATTTTTCAGGCTCATTTGGAAAGAAACTAGTGTTACACATCCTTTTATTGGATGGTGCCAGGGCTTTTCACACTTTGGTGGTAGAGTAGTAGAAGATCATGGTTGCTCCCTCTAGTGTTCGGAGCAACGTATAGCAGACCCCCTGTTCTATCCTTGAGGGGGTACCAAAGGTTCCCCAATTCAATTATTAATAGTTAGGAGCCAAATGGACCCTTATGGCTCTGTAACTCTTGACAGTGTACAAAATGAGCCGAACGGACCCTTATAACTGTTGGCTCAGATGGATCCGTAAGGGTGTGTGTACCACCCATGGCGTCCCTATTTGGTGCATATAATAATAAGCGAAAACTCTCACATGCTTAATTCATCCTTTGTTGTACGCCAGTGTCGCACAGGCAAAATAGCAGATCTAAAAGCAACTTGTCAAGGCCATCTATATTGGAGTACTCAGAACATATAAGGACACAATAAAGAGACAGACAACAACTCAGATGAGAGATTTAAAGGTGTTCGAATACTTGGAGCCAAACGTACATGTCACAATGGGACACACAGTCTGACTCCCAGAACAACATCTACTTACAGCTTATATACTACACCCAAAAACAGTACATCCCTGAAACAAGTATAAACAAGAAATAACAGAGACAACCACCAGCCCATCCCTTTAACCCAAGGGTCATCTGATAATAAAGGGTTGGTCTGGACAGAGAACAGATCAGGTCAGATCTTAACTCTACAGCTGTGCCACAGCTACTCTGGTCAGCACATGTAGCTCATTCCATGCCCTTAAGACGATATGTAGATCTCACAAAACATTCCACAACTGCTTATGGTCATGGAGAGAGGATTTAGATAGTATATTTGAGTTCATTTAAATGTTCACATCTCAGAATTACGCTAGACCGTCGTATGAAAAAGTATAGATCCGGCTTAAGTGCTTAAATTTGAGACCTGAAGCCGATTCTACATGTCTCCTAAATCTCAACAGTATTCTGAAAAACGTATGTTTCTATATCAGTGGTGCTCAATCTTTTTCATGTCAAGGACCCCCAAAATTATATGTATTTGGCCGCGGCCCCCCATCATAATATTTTGTTCCAGGGACCCCCCAGAAGCAAAGATTTGAGTTAAAAATGTTCGCTTTAAAAATATATATATTCAAAGATTTGCACACATTTTCACGATTTAAAAAAAATAGCCCAAAGTGTAAAATAATGCTTTTTAGCTCAAATCTAAAAACATTAATACCTGGAACACAGTTCCAGGTATTAATGGGTTAAGTCATACTGGTACTGGTGGCTGTAATTTATGTTGAATTATCTATTTATTTTCATCTCTGGATGACCAGGCGCACCACCTACGCTGCTTGAATGACTTTGTGGAGGCTCAGAGCACATACCACGCACAGTGTTACCAGTACATGGTGGATCTTCAAAAGCAGCTGGGCAGGTAAGAGGGCAGACAGCACATATTTATTCTTGGCTGGATTTTAACCCATTACGACCTGAGGCCGATTAAAAAAATGTCCTCTAAATCCCATGTCTTGTTGCTATATCAGTGATGCTCAAACCTTTTCATGTATTTGGCCGCGGACCCCCATCTGAAAATATTTTGTGCCAGGGACCCCCAGAAGCAAAGATTTAAGTTAAAAATGTTAGCTTTAAAAAATGTTTATATATTCAAAGATTTGCACAAATGTTCACGATTTTAAGGAAAAAAAGCAGATCTACAAGCTCATAGCAATATCTACTATTTTTGGATAGCCAAAGTATAAAATAATGGTTGAAGTGGTTACAATGATTGTGGTACTTTATTAAACGAACACACTTAAAATTCAATTTCACAGTTCTGGCTTCAGTTCTTTCAGTTCCCTTTCCCTGATTTCAAAATCCACGTACCACCTTTTCCCAACTAGAAGACCATAGCTAGCACATGAATAAACTGGTAACCCACCTTTGGCAGAATATAACATAAGTGATGGATTGAAAGAGTTAATCGCAAACGTCCTATGTTTACTGGTGCTAGATCCCGCGAGAGTGAGTTGCTGGGACCGAAAAAGGTTGATAATAAAGTCGTTGGGTCCAATATCTAGTTCAGTGACCATGGAGCAAAAGAATGGTTCATAGGCTGTGTTCACTTTCACTCTTCCATTGGAATTAACTGCAACCTGCTTCCGGTCTCCTAAAAAGGCAGCCACCTACTCAACGTAGATACGTGGCGTCTCCCAGCATGCAGTAGGTGATAAAATTCCCTTCCCTTCCCCCCGCAGTTTTCCATCTTCGTTCTCCAACAACAACCAGTCATCTGTGTCCGGCGGGGCTAGCATCTCGGTGCCCACAATTCCTGTGTCGGCCCCCCTGCCCAGCCCAAATCCCGGCCGCAGTGGCGCGGCCTCGTCGGGAGGGTTCAGCGAACTGCGGAGCTCCAGCGGCAGCCGCAAGGCCCGCGTCCTCTACGACTACGACGCCGCCGGCAGCAGCGAGCTCTCCCTGCTGGCTGATGAGGTGGGTTCTTACACGTGCCTCTGAAGTCCAACCCCACACATGCATGGTTCTTTTGTTACCACAGTATTGTGTTACTGTTACCACAGTATCGTGTTCATCATATCGACGAACAAACGGTAAAGCACGCACATCCACTCACTAAAAAACAGGTGCTGGGCAGAGGTCAGAATCCAAGGTGCTGACCTCTGGGCAGAGGTCAGCACCAGGGGATGCACGGCACGCACCACGGTTTGGGAATCCATGTTCTAAATATCGGGTTTGACATATTTCCTATTCATTGCCCAGCCCTAATACCACCCAATTATAAACACTAAGATAGCTCTGCGTCTTCGACACCGCTCTGGACAGAATGATTCATTTGCAACCCACGGCTACAACAGAACAAAGTTTAACTTTGCATTTATTAACTCTGCCTGCTCAGCTGTCACTCAAAGATGGTTAACATAGTTCAGTGAAAGTACATCTACAGTACTTTCCAGTGTTGCCATGTCTGCTTATTATAAGCGACTATGGGCTTGTATTTCTGTAAAGTCGCTTGTAAATATTTTTGTTGGTCTTGTTTCTAAAGTGTAGTTTCTTATTTTGGGCTTGCTGTCTAATGTTGTTTAAACTAATGGTTCCCACATGTCAAGGACCGCCAGATTAACTAATTTCCTGCCAGACTTATTTCTGGCTGTGTTTGCCCACTGCCATCGATTTAGTGTTTTTTATAACTTTAAAAATGCATTTTTTTTTTTTCATTATGATCGCAAGTCCAATCGTTTCTAAACACACCCACGATCCGTGCACGCCGCTCAGACAACAAACATTCCGACCGAGGCGGAGTCTCTCTCCTTCAGCCCAGTGTAAAAACCCCATGTATCGCCATGTAAATGGTCGAATCACTTACTTTTTTCACCTCGCCACAGACCTCGCTAAATCCCTTATGATCGCGTGTTCAACTGTTTGTAGACACACAGGGTAGTTGTGTGAGTGGCCCAGAGAAGACATTTTCAATCGGCGACATTCCATTTTGAAGTAGTAGCAGTTTCTAAAAAGCTTTTCTAAACAGCGTTACACGGGGGAGAAAAACGAAGCAGAGAAAAGACCGTTTTAGAGGGGGACCTAAACAGGAAGCGGACGGAACCGAAAATCTTCGATTTGGCGTATTTCCGTATCCGGGTGTGCTACAATGAAATGTGTCACTGCGAGAGATGAAGGACGGTGAGATCTTTTAAAATCAAAGTTTTTTCAAAATTACGTTTTTTTACGTCCTAGGCAGAATTGGTAATTGACAATAATTACGTTTTTTACGTCCTAGGCAGGGAATGAGTTAATATGTAATTGTACCGCACCTGAAAATATTTTGTGCCAAGGACCCCCTTGTGGTGTCGTTCAAATTTTTTTTTTAATGGCAGATCTACAAACTCACAACACGGGTTGTAGATCAGCTATATTCAAATAGCCGATGTGGTAAAAAAAAAAGTTGTAAAACTTAGCCTAATCGCTTCTTTTGGGCTCGTTTTCATAGACCTGGCGGCTTGTTTCTCTTCGAAAATCTGGCAACACTGGTACTTTCATTTTTGTCATTCGAGAGGGAAACTCAATTGTGGGAGGGGAAAAACTGCAAGCACGGCATTCTTTTATTTGCCATTACTCAGTTAGTGTGTTCATGTGGCTCTCCTCTCAGCCGTATTCAACACTGTATTGTTGTAACCACACTGGGCCTTAACCACATGAACCCTAACATCCCCGTTGTGGGCAAGTCATAATAGGCGAACATTCTGTGAAAAGAGCAGTTCTACAAGCTCGCAACCCCTACGACGCATTGTGAGCTTGTGGAGCGGCTATTTTGGATGAAGAGTTTTGGTGTAGAATGGGGGAAAAATGAGGAGACCAAGTATAGACTCCTGGGGTATATGGTTTAAGTCAGGGGTCTTCAACAGGGGGTCCGGGACTCCTAGGGGGTCCACAGAGTTTCTACAGGGGGGTCGCCAAATCTTTGTGTGATACAAACTTTTTTTCTTTCTTTTTTACATTAACCACTTGAACCTTAGAATCCCTATTCTGAGGGTAAAGCAAAGCAAAGCAAAGCAAAGCAAAGTTTGTTGTTTACCCAGGGTGTCGGACTAAGCACGAAACTTGTTTCCAGCCGGACCCTGCATGGAAGCCTTGCTCAAGGGCTATTCAGCGGTGATTCATGATTGATGTGATGAATTGGGGAATCGAACTAGGGACCTTCCGGTATCAAGGCCGCCCCTCTAACCACTAGGCCACCGCTGCCACACCGCTGTAACATGTAGATCTGCCACGAAAATGGCAGATCTACAAGCTTGGCTATTTTCGGCAAAGAGGTAGAGGGAATAAAGAGCAGACCAAGTACAGAGCTAACGGTCTAGTTAAATGTCTAAACAAAAAAACATTACACTGATAGTCAATGAAGCTATCGATGAAATCTATGAAAAAGTTCAATCTGCAACACAATTGTAGTGGGGGTCCCTGCTTCATCTCTTTCTCAGCTAAGGGGTCCTTGGCCTGAAAAACGTTGAAGACCGCTGGTTTACACGTGAATCGGTATTTTCCTAGATATTGTCTTTGATGAATAAGAACCGACAAAGAAAGTGTCAACAACTTAAATTCCCCTGATATGTACCTCCAGGTGATCACAGTGAGCAGCGTTCCTGGTATGGACTCAGACTGGCTGATGGGCGAGCGGGGCAACCAGAAAGGCAAAGTGCCCATCACCTACCTGGAGCTGCTTAACTGAGAGAAGCCCCACCAAGTCGTCCCACCCAGCCCGTGATCTCATATTTATATCCAGCTACAGGGAAGGGGCCTCTTTCTCACTTCCCGTTCAGTCGGTTTCAGTGCAACAGTCAAAATATTTAATCTCTTAGCGCAGGGCAAAGAGCCGAGGCCAGCCGTCATACGAAATGAACGGAATTTGGGTGAAGGGACAGGAAACGGGCGCCTTCCTTGTCATGTATGCAAGTACATTACATTTTGTAAACTGCTTCCGTGCCTTTTGATTGCCTCCATGCCATCCGCCACATGTGCCAGAATTTGTCCTAAATCGAATCCATTTGAAAGATAATTACTTTGTTTACAACATATAACTCAGATGGTGACCTAAAATGCTTTTTTGATGTGACGCTTTTCTTCACTGCCGATGATTCAGTTTAGTTTTTTTAATATTTGCAGAAGACGCACTTAAGCTGAGACTGAACATGATGCTGGGTTGTTGTTTATTTTTAAGTCTTATTTTATGATTGATAATCGTTTGATGTTGAGGACTTTGGGCTCATCATGAATCAAACTAGTGTGAATAGTTCCATTGTGTTAACGTGTGCCCGCTTTTTCACTCCCAGCCTGTTACTGGACAGTGCGTTAAGTCAGAAGAGAGTGTTGCAGTAAATTCCAGTGGATTATGGAGAGAAGCTTGAATAGGAGACGTCCTAAATTGTAATTAAAAATAACTCGTGCCAGATGCCGTCTCACGTGCCTATACAAAATTCTCTACACCGGGGGATAAGTCTTAACAACATTGCCGGTGGAGACTGATGTTCAAACGCCTTTTCTAGCAACCATGCCGAAAGTATTCTGATTTAAAGCCATTTCAAACTTCGTACTGAGCCCTGGTATTTTGTTTTATTGGATTCACTGAGAATTCTGGGAACTTTTCAGAGTGTTTTCTGTGACAGAGAGAGTTTCAAATAGACACCACACCTGCTGACACCACACCAGGCTCATCATGTGGGATAGGCAGAGCACCTTTGGTTTTTCTTGACCCAATGTTTACGTTGAAGAAAATAACAGGCCGTAGGTGGACTTAGTTTTGACTTACTAACATTTCTTTATTATCCCCCTCATTCCCTAAGCTCAGCTCTGTCCACATGGAAACAAACATTTGTTATTGCATTCTGGGAGTTTAATAAATATATTACGGCTTATCTGGCCGCTTTTTGTTATTTGTGTAACTGATATGATAGCGTATTATTGTAAAAAATACTGTATATGCCATATGATGCATTAAAGTAAGTATATATATATGTGTGTGTGTGTGTGTGTGTGTGTGTGTGTGTGTGTGGATGTTCTTGCAGAATATAACCAGTAGAGGGCAGAACAGAACAATGTCCAGTATATTATATTATTATGTGCTTTTATTCTGATCAGTGGTGGTATTTATTTATGTATTGATTTATTTAATTGACTAAAATGTCTAAATATAACTGGCAGAGGATAACTTTGGCATAGTGTCATTTAACTGAACCACATAATTGCATTGACTGATTAATATGGTTGGGGTATCGAAATTAGGTTCCAAATATAGGAAAGAAAATCCCAATTACTGGGGAACGGGTGGGTCATACAAATGATGGAATCAGAAAATGTATAAAATCCTAATCATTTAAGGGTCCAGTATTTCTCCTATGAATAAAGGGTACACCAAGCTTTAACTGCTACTGCTTTCCATTGTATTGTCATGGAATGACACATTATTTCTTAAAGTTGGCAATTATTTCTGTAAAATTACTCCAGGGACAATTGTGTTTGGTTAATTTAGTACAAGTACAAGTTTTGCCATTGGCTCTATTTCAGTTAGTACTAATATACACAGTAATAGTAAATACAATTTACTTCAGTCAACGCTTAAAAATATATTTTTATCTAAACATTTGACCTTTTTTTTGTCGGAACTGGAATTGATAAAATAAAGAGAGTGACTGTCTGTCTAGTAAAGTTAACCTAACTTAGACGACAAATTAGAATATCACTTTTTGATACTTTTTTTTGGCTTAGGTTAACAATATTTTTGTTGTGCCACAACATTGTACAACAATGTATTATTAGGTTACTGTTGAAATGCAGAACCCAACCCAATGTGTTCAATGAATAAAAGCCACAGAAAGAAATGTTGTTGCCAAGCCATCATCTCGGCATCTGTGTCACACTCCAGGCCATGGTGTGAGCGGAAGGGGTTAAGTGGAAGTGGGGCTCCGCGTGCAGCCTGTTGACTTCCTAAGAAAATTGCCTGTTAATGTCCTAAGAAGCTGCCTGTTACTCAGCCTCACATGGCATGAAGGGGCCCTGTGCAGTTCCTTCCCAAAAATATCAACCTTAACACAATATATCTCACTGGGGTGCATGACAGAAATAGCCTCCACATCCTCACTGTTTTAACGTTCCACATCCTACTAGAATTATTACTCAAACACTCGACAATAAATGAAACTGATGGCTTTTAATAGATTATTAAAAAGAATCCACAATACAATAAAATAATTGATTAGTAATCGATTCCTATTTTGGGCATGTCATTGTAGGCATTGTTTGGCAGCGGTGGCCTAGTGGTTAGAGGGGCGGCCTTGATACCGGAAGGTCCCTAGTTCGATTCCCCAATTCATCACATCAATCATGAATCACCGCTGAATAGCCCTTGAGCAAGGCTTCCATGCAGGGTCCGGCTGGAAACAAGTTTCGTACTTAGTCCGACACCCTGGGTAAACAACAAACTTTGCTTTGCTTTGCTTTGCAAACTGTTTCAAAACATTTCAAAAACCTTTACAAATAGTGAAAGTACTGGATCTAAAAGCTACCAACTGTGAGCTTGTAGATCAGTTATTTTCACAATTTGTCAATATTTTTGCATGGCACCATTGTGCAACGAAGTATAAAATAGGGCTTACTAGTGGTTAATAGACTCACTGATTTATACAAAAAGAAACTAATAATAAAAACACCCCCACTGGATTATTCGATTAATCAAAAACATTGTTGATAGAATAATCGCTAAGAAAATAATCGATAGTTAGGGAATTTACTGCTATGAAAGACAGGTTTCATTCATGCATAGAATTGCTATGTTCAGCTCTATTCAAAAACATCTTTATTGGTGTTGAAAGTGTGCATTTCCCACGGCTTTAATGATGTTGATGGATTTAATTGATCAGATGAGAATAATACTCCTATACTTGGAGAAAGACATGTTATTGAACATACATAAAAAAGTTTTTTTTTTTCAGTCTTCTTAATATTGACTGCCAGAGTTTATTCATAATGTACTCACCCACTGCCAGAGTTTTTTTTATCATTTTTTAATAGAAAAAATGTGAATTATTTGTGTATTTTTTAACATTGAAGTGAATGGATTAAAAAAAAAAATGTATCTCCTAATTCGTTAAAGTATTAAAAAAATGTAATACTCAAAAAATTAGAGAAACGTTTTAGAAATTCAAAACCAAAATTTAAAAAAAATAAAAAAGGGCAGAATTCTCCCCTTTGGCGGTAAACACCATTGACTGAAAAGGGGAGAATTCTCCCCTTTGGCGGTGATTGTGTTAAAGGTGCATAGCTTGGGTTGACCATAACACTTTTTTTGTGTACAATGTTAGATTAGTAATGTTTTATGATTCTGTTGATGAGGATCGAAATAAACCTAAATCTAAATCAATCTAAAACCATTATCAAGAAGCACCTCACTACATGGCAGCCCTCATCCGTGTTGAGTTCAATGGACATTTTGTGAGGTTCTCTTTCTGTTGTGTCAAGATTTCTAAAATAATAGATCTGCAAGCTCACAATGCGTTTCACAATAGGGGGCCGCAGCCAGAGGCTATGGCTATTTGGGGGTCCTTGGCTTGGAAAGTTTGGTAACCCCTGTGCTAGATAATAGATATTTGACTTATGTGAAAGTTTGACTGCATCATTCTATCTCAACCTCACTGCTAATCAATACATCTGGACACAGCCTATGGTATACCTACTTACCGACATGCTCATAACTCTGGCCAGGCATAACAAATCACTGTGTAAAACCTTATTTACAATGGCAAGAATGCGATTGCACTGTAGCTGTGGCTCCAAGCTTCAGCGAGGCTCCTCTCCGGTTTATCTTTCTCTCTCTGTTCCAACCACCACCGCCAGAGCACCACCGTCACCAAAGCATCACCACAGCGGTATTATGGTTACCTTGGTTTAGGTCTGTGCACTCAGAGCAAGCCAGCAGGCATAGCTTCACGCAGGGATCCGTCAAGTCAGTGCAACCTCAGTGGGGAAATTCTTCCGCTATTAACGCCTGAATATTCCCATGGGGATCGATGAAGGTTTATCCTTTATCCCTCTTTCTCAAACTGGCATCCTCATGATTCCAACCTGTACAGTACTTTAGCAAGTGAAGTGACTATGCAGGCCTCTTATGTTCTCACAAAGCACATGATGTACAATGATGTTTGATAAGTTGATTTTGGCTTAACTTTTGGTGGCGCATCACTGATTCTAAAGGTGGGGTCTGGGGACCCCTAGGGGTCCTTGAGGGGATTCCAGGGGGTCCCCAGCTAAATTAGTTAATAAAGCGTCAAAATCAGTTTAACAACTTTAACCCTATATATACTGTAACCCTATATATATTGTGATCTACAAGCTCACAACGCACTGCGATGTGGCACGTTGTGAGCCTGTAGATCTGCTATTAAAAAATATATAATTTATATTATTTTTTTCATAATAAATGGGGGTCCTTGACATGGAAAAGTTTGAGCCACACAACCACTGTCGTAAGCAAGTGCAGAATGCCAGGTTTGTTTGGTAAGCTAGCCTTAATGAACCGCTCCATACCCATAGGTATTGACTCAGTGGGACTTCAAGTTGAGGATTGACAATGCGCCCATGTTGCAGCTGTTTCTCACCGGTGAGAAGGAAACCGCAAACCCCTCCTCTCTGAGATACAGAACTGGGCAGTTACTGCAAAACAGGAAATTTCAAGTTTCCTCTGCTGCTTATAGCAACTTGCATCACACAACTTCTGCATATATGTGTGTGCACACACCCAAACCATGGGGCCAACACGCACACGTGCACGCGCACATGCACGCACACTCCCACACATAATGTCCCACAAGACAATCGAAGAGTGGAGTCACATTTTCACATCAGAGCGTAAGGTTTGGTTAGAACCACACTTTGCATCACAATGCACAACAATACATAAACTGATCTACGTCAGATCAGTTTTATTATGATTATGACTTTGATAAGTATTATATTGTGTGTCATTTGTTAGTAATCCTGCTATCACTATCACTTTACTAGAGACTAAATTCATGGTTCTTGGTTAGTTTCGCATTTGGATATTGATAATTCAGCATCGATTGCACGCCTGTGTGAGTGCGTGCGTGCGTGCGTGCGTGTGTTCCCTTTGAGACTTTAACAGTGATTGAGGGCCGGAAAAAAACAATTATGGACTTAAGACAGCTTTACAATACATTTTCTTCTTTTTACTTGCAACTTAAAAATAATTTCTACATGGTATTCACAAAGCATCTTCTATTTGTATTTATTAGTATGGTGTGGGCTTAAAACATTTCTTTTTGATGGTTTTTCGTAGCAGTTTGGGCTTAAAGGTCAGACAGAAAATTACTGAAATGCCCAGAAAACACAAAAAAATGGGTACAACGAGTAGAAAGTACCAGATAATTGATTCACCCTCCTCATGCCCACATGAAAGTGGCGGTAAACGTTCCACTACCCTGTGTGTTCTTTTGAAGAGATCCTCACACAGAATATTTGAAATGTCAACCAAATTGATTGTCTCTGTCCTTTCAAATGTCTTGTTCCATTCCATCTGACAACAGTTGAACAGGTTACCAGTAAGGAAAACCATCGTAAGTTTTGGAGCTAATATGTTAGCATGACCTGAGGGAATAGTGGAGAGTTTGTTATCCCTCAAGTCCAGCACTTGAAGGTCAGTATTTAACAGGGAGGGAGGGAAATGAGTAAGAGAGTTATTAGAAAGATTTAAATACTTCAACCTATGGAATGGGGAGAAGTCAAACAGTTGTGTGTCTGTATTTCCTAAGCCAAGATGCTGTAAAGTCCTACTGAGAATTTGTATTGACTGAGATTTGATGTCGAGTCCAGTGTTGTCGGACAGATCCAAGTGAGTTAACGACATCCCTGTGAACGCAGACGACGACAGCCTCTCCAAGCCGCATCCTTTAAGGTACAGCTGTCTTAAGGAGCTGACGTCTTTCCAGACAACACAATCTGAGGTATTACTTCCACTATCTTCGTCTGGACAAACACCAAGTTCAGGGTTGTAGCTGAGATCCACTGATCGAAGGCTTGGTAGAGATGAAAACACTCTGGAGGGTAACAACCTTAGATCGTTCAGGCTAAGGTTCAGGTATGTCAGATTCCCGAGCACTCCGATTGCACTTTGGTCGGCTACAATCTCTTGCAGCCTATTGTTGCTTACGTCCAACTCATACAAGCTGTCGGAAAACTCGCCCAAAGTCAGATGCAGGGCTTCCAAACAGTTAGAATACATCCGTAGTCTGGACAGTGCTGGCATTTTGCTGAGGAACCCTCCGGGGAAGTAGTCTATTTGGTTCACGCTCAGATCCAGAACGTCCAGAGAGGATATGTCACCGGTGAGGCCGTCGTCCCACAGGTCGGCCGTCACGTTGCTCACGTTGCCCCTCAGGTTGTAGTAATTGACGCTCGTGGTCCAGTTCGAGTAGGTGCCATTGTCCGCCAGGTGCTCGTAAAAGCGGATGCTATTGTGGGACAAGTGGAGGTTTCGCAGGCGACTCCGGCTGGGCAGGAAAGGGAAGAAGATGAGCTTGTTGTCAGTCAGGTCCAGCGTCTCTAAGCGGAACGTGTCCGCCAGGTCCTGCCTGGCGATGAACCACTCGATGGAGTTGTGGCTGGCGTTCAGGACCACCAGCTGTGTCATGTCAAAGTCCATCAGGCACGGCAGGTAGTTGTAGGCCAGGTTGAGCCGCTGTAGCCGAGGCACGCTGTCAAAGGCGTGGTCGATCTCAAACAGCATGTTCCCCTGCAGGTCCAGTTCTTTGAGCTGGTGGAGGCCCTGGAACGAGCTCTCGTCCAGCCTCAGCAGGACATTTCTGGAGAGGTTGAGGTACTCCAAGGACGTCAGGTTCTGGAGGAGAACCGACGCCATGTTGTCGTCGAGCTCATTCTGAGAGAGATCCAGAACCCTGAGCCGCGGCAGTCTCAGCAGGGTATCGCCGGTCTCCTGGTATCCAACGTGAAGACTGTTCTCGGCTAGATTAAGACACTCTATTTGTGTAGAACCATGAAAGGCACCTGATTCTAACGTCTCCAAGTGATTGCCAGCCAAGCTCAGGGTTTCTAAAGAGTGGTAGTGGATGAGAGAATGTTCTGGTAACGTCTTGATAGAGTTATGGTTTAGCTGTAGATCCTCTATGTTGACTGGAAGGTCCGAGGGTACAGAGGACAGCATGCCATGATTGCAAAGAGCAGTTCTTTGGATCTGCAATTAAAATAGACAACATAGTTTCAATGTATGTATGCATACAGTATGTGTGTGCGTGCGCCTTGCGTGTATGTGAGACATACCCTTATCTTATTAGAAGTTTGTTTGTTTGCAGCTCAGCTTTGATTTTATCTTAGCAACTGTGGTTAAAACTGTGCTCCCTCGCCACAAACTAATGCATCCAGTTCTGCTGAAAAAAAGTGTTTCAGCTGAATCTGTCTTGAGAGATTATGCATGCAATGGCCTGTTCAATTGGATTATTGATTTTGCAATGGTCGAAGAAAGAAAGTTTTCACCAATCAACTTTATGATTGAAGAAACTGTTCTGTCCCAACAACAGAACTGATCAAACATAAAATAATGCAGTATTCTTTGATCAACTTACAAGAACTGGTCTTCAATTAGCAGATAAAACTAGAAATACCACATCGCGGTTGTATGCCTCCAACCACCAGTTCAGATGCCATTTACATCCGTGGCTGTAAAGACGGCGACTTGGAAGAAATTGAATGAACGTGTTTTGTGAGGTCAGTGACCTTGACCTTTGAACTTCTAATCAGTTCATCCTTGAGTCCAAGTGGCCACTTGTGCCAGATGGACGGACATCTGTCCCTCCCTCCCTCACTTCCAACATCGTGAACGCAATATCTCAGCAACGACGGATGGACAGACAACCCTGAAACAAGGCTGTCACTGGTGGAGGCATACTGTAGCTATTAAGACATGTGTAATCACTCACTGGGCTGTAGTTCCTTCACTTTTTATAACCACAATAGAACTTTTCAATTAAATTATTGTTGCATTTTAATGCATTTTATGGTGCAGATTAACTTGAAAAGTCTAGCTGAACATAGTCCGTAGTGAAAAGATTGATTTACGAATAAAATTCAAACGTCCATGACTTAGAAACTGCGCAATGATGTTTAGTAAACATTGAATCATATCACTTATTCAAATAAATTCAGTAACATATTAATGATTTTGGATAAATAAAGCCATTAAAAGGAAAATGGCCTGTTTATGTACAATATGGCAGAAACTGTGAAAATGTAAGGGATAATTGACGGCCAACCGGTCATTGTTGAGAAATACAACCCGACAGAGTGATTAGGCCGTCAATTGGCCGTCAATTGGCCGTCACTGGCCGTCAATTATCCCACTTATTACACGGCTACTTAATAAATAAATGTATAAATTGACCCAAAAGTAACAACAAAACAAAGTATTTCCTTGCTTACGGTAATGAAAGTATTCCATAAGTGTTGCACTGAGCGGACACGGTCGGCTCGGAAAACTAGGAAGTGTTGATCAAATAGAATACATTTTCGGTTACTGCATCGTCTATTTCTCGCTTCAAATGTTTTCAAAAACACTCTTGAGAGCAATGTTTAGCTGTACATGACATTGTGTGTTTGTTTACATGGCTGTCATGTTGGATACAGCTCAAAATCAAGCAGCGCAAAGGTGCTTGATTAGACAGCTGTCTGTTATTGAGCTCGGTCATTATTCAGAAATAACACACAGCTGAACACACACCAATCAGAATCAAGCATTGAACCAAGCCGTGTAACAAACTATAATATGTATTGATGCCACCATCAATCATGCTATAATGCTGTTTTTTTTTTTACAGAAACAAGACAAGATGTACATGTACATGAGAAGAATGTAATATGATTCTGTTGTTGTAAATATCAATCAAGTGATAATAAAACCTTAAACAAATTCTCTGTTCCTACCAAAGAAAATAAAAGAGTAATTATCATAAAGATTACTCAAATATACTTAAAACGGTTTAACATCAGATGTGACTTGGATATCGGAGATCTACGGAGATCGTACAGGCCTAGGATCAAACTGTGCCAGTGCCTTCTCTCTGTTCCTCTCCTTCACTGTCCCCCTTTCTGCTTTTTGAAACATAAACAACTGGAATAATTACAAAAAAAATACAATAGGGAATGGAATATTAACTCTTCCATGTATAAGAAATGTATCTGTGTGGCTACAATGTGCCTCTGGCAGTGTATACACAAAATTTTCTTCTGACTAGTCCGGGTCGTCGGAATTATGGGTACCCCGACTAGTCCAGCGGTTTGTGAGATTAGCTCCGAAACAAACACATAGACATATCCATCTGTCTCTGTGTTAGTTTCCTAGACGGCTAACCTCCTGCAGCAGAACCACGCTGTAAAATTACAACATTCTTATTGACACTATCACAGCATCTGGGAGAAAAGAAGAAGAGCTGTCTAACTTGGTGGATTAAAGAGACCTCACCAGCTGGCAGAGGTTGTGCTGTGGTAGACCGGAGGCGGGCATCAGGATGCTGCACACGGGTAAGAGGCATATCAGGGTGAGCCCGTGGACTGGCATCTTAACATCCTCGCTGTCCAAAAGGGAAAGGAAATAGAGAGGCTGTTAAAGCAGAATTGACAACAGCTATTTGTCCCCGAGTAGGAGGACACGGAAAATGTATCTTTTTACTTGAGTGCATTTCGGGGATTCAGTGTTTAATCCATTCAAGCACCACTGACAACATTTATTAATAGCGTCAGTGCCAATACAAATGAATGGCCATCATTAATATGAACTGTCATTCTAACCAGAAGTTTAATGGCTAAACTACATGACACAGTGATGTATCGAACTTCTACTGCCACAACAGTACTTTAGTTAACGTAACAGTTACATTTTAATTCAAACTATAAAGATAATTAACAGACTGAATTTGCACTAAGATTTACATTTAAATAAGCTGCTACTAATGAAGGAAAAAAAGGCAATAAAGTAAGGGTCTGATTCCACAGCGCATTAATTACCTTAATCCTAATCATAACATAATTGTTCACCACGTCAACCAAGCTATCAGTGGTCAGTGCACATGTAACAAATGTGACATTTAATTAAACTTTTGACTAATATTTCCCCATGGGGGACAAATACATTATCTACTTTCAACTTTGTGTTGTGTGGACATTAATGAAAACTAGTCATTATCTTAAGGCCTAGTGACTCAAGTTGTCATATTTTTGTCATGTTTTTTTTTAAACGGCCGGCCTGGTTGGCCTGGAATGGAGAGGCCTTTCTGGAATTGTCCCACATTTCCCAGTGGCCAGCACGTCCCTGGCGTACTCTAAACGTTTTGGAGGGTCACATTCAGATGGATATCACTACTAAAAGCACAGCCAATAGTGACACAAAATATCAAACAGGATCAGATATTTGACTAGGTGTTTTTTGAATTATGAAACTAGACTTTTCAGTCATCTAAGGCCCAAGGGCCATTGTTTAAAGCCGGGCATAGCCATAACAAAGACTAGAGCTGGTGGCAGTGGAACCCGGGCCAGACACGTGGCGGGTGGGGCCCAGTTGGCCCCGGGATTCTCAGGCTGAACCCCTTGGTTTTGCTATTGTCATGGACTTAACATGTTTCTTATAAAACCCCTTCCACTTCCATCATGGTGTCAATTCTGAACATTCATCATTATCATCATTCTTCTTCTGATTATTATCATAGGCTACCCTTCACTTTCATTATAGGCCCTATACGTTGATAGGTCAAAAATGAAATCTTATGTGTAAAAGGCCAGTTTTTCTACAAAGCCAGTGTCACAAAGTAATTTTGAATAGGCCTACTGATGACATCAATTGATGCAAGCACACCAGGCATGGAAGTCCAGTGGGGATGAGGGAATGTAAAACAATTTATATAATAATAACAATAATAATAATAAAAAATGTGCCCTACAACCTCTCTAATAAATTAAGAGAGGAGATAGGCTGCTAAATATTATTTGCCATTATGATAACAAAGGTAGTCTATTGGTTTTCTGTAGGCTAATGCCCATGTGGAATCTATATTTTAATAGGCCTATGCCTAATAGTCTTCATTCTGTACCTCTTATGGCCCTATAACTCCCGGTAGGATAGACTAACACCAATTCAATCATTAATGTGTAATTACAGCTAATGTGTTATTTAACATGTCTGATTAAGTGCTTTTTCTGAGACTTAATAGGCCTATGTACTTCAAAGTAGCCTACATCATCAAAGTACCCCTATTCAGAATTATTCCTATTTATAGTAGCCTAGGTAAAGCCCAAAAGCCTTTAGGCTATTTTTTTTTTACTATTTTATATTTACAGTATATCAAATACATATATGGAAGACAGCACTACATAAGCCTACGCAACATTTTCCGTTTCTATAACATTTAAACAGTTGATCAATGTGCATTTGCCATAGGCCATTGGTAAGTGGGGTCCGGGGACCCCCAGGGGTCCTTGGAGGGGTTCCAGGGGGTCCCCAAACCCCAGCAAAAGTAGTTAATATAGCGTTACAATTATTTTAACCACCATAACCATTTATATGTTGGCTATTCAAAAATAGCAGATCTACAAGCTCGCATGCTGCAAGCTTGTACAGCTATTTTTTAACATTTCTGAAAAATGTTGAAAATGTTTGAAAAATGTTGTCCCAACAAAAACAATCAAAACTAGCAGATCTACAAGCTCACAGTGAGTCCCTTCGCGCCGCACTGCAAGCTTGTACATCTGCTCTTTTTGAACATTTTTGAAAAATGTTGAATCATTTTTAAACACAAATCTTCTCATCTGGGGGTCCGCGGCCAAAAAAGAATCAACCTAGGCTCCTCAACCAGAACAAACATAGACAGACAAGAGTTATCTGAGTTCAAGTTCAAGAGCGAAACCATCATGATGCAAATCGCAAGTCATCTTCTATAGGCTAAAGGCTACTTACTATTAAAGTGCAGCTTACTTTTTTTCACCAGGCTGACTACACACAAGCCTGCTAATAAATGCACATAGCCTACCGTAACACACCTGCACATGCACCGTGCACAGCATCCTACCTTACTCAGGTGGTTTGGTGTGGTTATCCCAAGCCACTGGCGGTCGATGGCCAGACCATATCGCTGGTTGCAGCAGAGCTGTCAGGATAACGGAGTCTCTCTCTCTCTCTCTCTCTCTCTCTCTCTCTCTCTCTCTCTCTCTCTCTCTCTCTCTCTCTCTCTCTCGCTCTCTCGCTCTCGCTTATTCTAGTGGCGGAAGCAGGCAGTCAAGTAGATAACGGAAAGCAAGTCACATGGACGCACTCGTCAATTCTAAAAAGCATAAGCCTACTCTAGCGTGAGCATAAACCGGTAGATGATGAAAGTTGAAACTCTCCAACTCCTCGATCGGGCTGTTCATCTCAAAGCCCCGGACATTCGGTCCTAGTGTGAAGGATGGGTGTGTGTGTGTAGTGTTAGTGTGTGACGGTCAGGATTGCATGCTGTGCAAGAAGCGCTCTCTCAATACCACAAAAGCCAACGAGAACACACCCCCGGGTTTGGCTTCTGGGTTTTGATGAGCCGACTTACTAGAGAGGAAACCACTTATAACGATCACACCCTTCCTGCGTTACTGCTTCACTCTCTGCCTACCAATATTATCACTCTAGGCTACCTAGTGATTCTCAACCGTTCCAATTTCAATTATCCTCACCATTATGCAGCTCTAGGCCACTGATATCCCGATCTATCTATGGGTGCCCCAATCTATGACACTTTTTTTAATTGTCTGATATGATGTGGTCTGTCACTTGGTCTAGAATGTATTTATAATACTTAGTTCTAACTATTAAGGGGTAAGTAGCCTACTTCAGTTATAGGGATCAAGTGTTTTGCTCAGGGACATGGCGAGGGGAACCTTCTCATTGCCAGATGCCAAATGATCAAAATAGCCATTAAATAAAGGGATAGTTCACCCAAATAATGACTTATTTTCTATCAATTACACACCCCATGAAGCCTTGAATTCATGGAGATTTTTTTGTTTTTGTGGCATTCCTAAGCCAATAATTTGATGACCGGTGGAAAGATGCTAATGTTTCCGGTAGGAGACTCAAAGTTGACACTTTGAGTCTCCTACCGGAGCCGCCACCTTTCATCAAATTATTGGCTTAGGAATGCGACAACAACTAAAAAATCTCCATGAATTCAAGTCTCCATGGGGTGTGTAATCGATAGAAAATAAGTCATTTTGGGGGTGAACTATCCCTTTAAGTTATCTAGTTGTATTTAGGCTACTTGTAACAATGGTGAGGATTAACTATAAATAATTTTGCTTAGGACCCCCGCCCCAAGGACCTCTAGGGGTTGAGTTGAGAATCGCTGCACAAACACACACACACACACGCACGCACGCACGCACGCACGCACGCACGCGCACACACACACACACACACACACACAGACATACACACACACACACAAATATATCAGGTGGCAGAGGACCGCAATGGAAACCAAGCCCCTAAGGCTTTTTGTGTTATTCTTTTAGCAATCATTGTAAAATCGTACCTCTGTTGCAAACTGTTAATAAAGTATTCCATTAAAAAAATACACAAATATCTTTGCCTAAAATAGCCGATGGCGTAGAGGGAGGCTAAAGGACTCTGGTCAACAGAGTATATTGGTAAAATCTCACTTGTGATAACATGAGAGCACATTGTGATGGATTATGTGCCTGTGTTGTGTATATATTTCTCACATCACAAATAAACATCCCATCCATCACCGCTCACCCCCCCTCTATCTGTGCTTCTCTCTCTTTCTCTGCCTCTCTCTGCATGCCTCCCTCTCTCTCTCTCTCTCTCTCTCTCTCTCTCTCCCCGTTGCTCATCCAGTGACTTGAATGAATAAGTCTTGTGTTCTCACAACTGTATTCTTCCAGACAGCTCTTTTCCCCCACATTATTATCACTTTAATGTTATTAATTACTACAGTTATGAATTACTTCCACTCATAAACGCACACAGACAGAGACAATGTTCATTGAAAATACTTAACTAAGTCAAGGACTTTTGGCAACACCAGCAACAATGCTCAAGATATTTGCATTTAAACACATGATAATAATATATATGGCCATGCATACACACATTCACACTGCTAAACCTCAAATGGTGTAAATAGCATTTTGTTCTTCCATGGCGCGTGGCACCTCCCATGTACACATGAAAATAAGGAATTAAAACCAGGAAGTGATGGTGCCGTGACTGAGAGGAGTGACCTCTTGAAGCTTCCTTCCTGTTTTAACACACGCTCTCAACCTCTGGTACTGTTGACACGCAGTACCAGAGTCCCTGTGTGACTTCTGGTACTGTTGACACGTGGTACCAGAGTCCCTGTGTGACTTCTGGTACTGTTGACACGTGGTACCAGAGTCCCTGTGTGACTTCTGGTACTGTTGACACGTGGTACCAGAGTCCCTGTGTGACTTCTGGTACTGTTAACACGTGATACCAGAGTCCCTGTGTGACTTCTGGTACTGTTGACACACGGCAGAGTCCCTGTGTGACTTCTGGTACTGTTGACACGTGGTACCAGAGTCCCTGTGTGACTTCTGGTACTGTTGACACGTGGTACCAGAGTCCCTGTGTGACTTCTGGTACTGTTGACACACGGCAGAGTCCCTGTGTGACTTCTGGTACTGTTGACACACGGTACCAGAGTCCCTGTGTGACTTCTGGTACTGTTGACACACGGTACCAGAGTCCCTGTGTGACTTCTGGTACTGTTGACACACGGTACCAGAGTCCCTGTGTGACTTCTGGTACTGTTGACATGCAGTACTAGAGACGCTGGAGTCCCCGTGTTCGGGTGAGGGAACCCAGGCGGGGAGGGTGATATTTGTCACAGCATGTACTCTTATACGGGCTGGGACGGCACCTGTCAGCAGGGAGTGTAGGGTGGGAGGAGTAGGACGGAGGTGCTACGTCCTCCCGATGGGGGCTCCTCACTGCCAGGTGTGCCAGTAGGTTACAACAGCAGTGACAACAGACATAAAAGTGTGTGGGGAGGAATTAATTGGCATAATGAATAAATTGTGGAAAAGAAATGTGGACACATCGATGCATAATTGCAAATACTGATGTAATAAAAGAAGGTATATTAATGGCCAATACATCAAATCAGTGGCCTTGTGGTTAGCGTGTTCAAAGGGTACCCAATGCCTCCCTGCTTGGCACTCAAGGGTTAGATTCGGGGTAAGTTCCTGAGACCCATGCCCAAGGGGTGCACTTGTACATCAAGCTGCCTGAAGCGACAGAAAGAGGAGCTAATCTCCTGACCTATGGGCCACGCACGGGAACATTTGACTACTTATTACTTACTAACTAGTTTATATTGCATTGTATAAGGGACACCTTGGTATAAGCTCATTCCATATAGCTGAAACACCCCCAATAATTGAATTGGGGGTGAAATAATTGAAAAGGATGCACCACATACGTACAAGCAGATTAGCCTTGAAATGGAGGAAGGCATCACTGATTAAATGGACAGATGCACAGTACACCAGGATCTGTTTGTATATTCGGAACGTTAGGTGGATCTTTGTTTACATTGGAGAAAGTAATTAATCTCAAAGTGCTGATGTATAGACCAAAACATTTGGCACTGGAGCAGTATTATCCATGGTATAATCCATATCATTTAATTCTGTTTTGTCTTGTTTTGTTTTGTTATACCAAGAAGATGATATATCAAGTTGATGATTTATAATCTATACTTTTGTCATGGAACGACGCGTTGTGAGCTTTTAGATAGGCTATTTTCACTGCATGACACTGCCATACGACAAAGTATAAAATAGGGTTAAAAAGTGGTTAAATCACATTTTTCAGCAATGACCTGCTTCACATTCATAATAATAACACATGCATGTGCACTTGCAAACAGTCCAAGACCACCGGATGTAATAAGAATAAGAATAAGAATAAGAATACATGAATTAAATGGAATATGTTTCACTTTCATACCTAAAGCATTAACTTTTTTTGAATTAATAAAATGTAATTTTCTCCAATCTGTATGGTAGAGTATCCTACTATAATTCTAGTAACCTCTGTTTGCCTGTCTGTAGTGGTGTCACTGTAGTGGTGTCACAACCCGGTTCTCCTCAGTGGCTGGACCAATTGCTCTGATTTTGCACACAGCCATTGACCATTACCATCTGAACTTAACTGTGAAGCCCGTTTTTCAATTTCATCAAATCTCAGCTTCTTATTAGCGTGTCAAACAATGTCGCCTCCCGGGTTGCCAGATCATGTGCGCATATCCCCTCACGGATGCGTTGACCGGGTATGGTCTAGTGTTAATAACTTATTCAATTGGGGTGGTTGTATTTTGTCTCCCTGCTCTTCTATTGAGACATTTAGATGGTGCCAAAGGTCATGTCTCACCTTGACACGGTGATCTGACACAAATTTTGACCTGATGGTCAAGATTCAATTTATCCCCTGAGCAAGCAGGCAGGCTATGGTAAAGCCTTTCAGCAACCGGGTTCAAATCTGGGGTAGAAGAGGAGAGTTACATACTGTGGTGCAGCTTTAACAAAATATATATGTTCCTTATTCTTACATGCATATACACACATAGAATATGTAGTAATTAATTATGAAGTTATTATGTTTTACTATTTCTAGCTTATCTGATGCATTATTATTATCATCATCATCATCATCATCATAATTTTGTCATTATTTTTCAGGACTAATGTGATGGATTCATTGGCAAGTACAGTATAGGATGTATTTTTTATATTTTAATTTGTTGTATGACAAACAGCAGAAACTAAAATAGAATATTGGATTTAAATGGGCTTCTTGATAGTGTACCAATCAGAACAGTAAAGGGGTATACAGTAAGAATAGACGTTTTTAGGTTTCCAAATCATCACAAGCATCTAGCATTGTAAAGTACAGGACTACATGTTTTACATACACATGACAAACATTGCCCCCTTGTGGACACAATATGCAGTAAGAGAGGTAGTGTTTGTATGTTTTCTTATAAGCTGTAAATCATTGGTTCTCAAAGTGTCCTTGGGGAGGTTCCAGGGGGTCCCCAGCAAAAGTAGCATCACAATAATTTTAATCACTTTATTTATCCATTTATATGTTGGCTGTTAAAAAATAGCAGAACTACAAGCTCACAGCGCGTCAATTCGTGCCACGCTGCAAGCTTGTACAATTATGACAAATATTGAAAATGTTTAGAAAAGTTTGAATAATTTTGATTAAAAAAAAAAAAACATACATCTTCTGTTCTGGGGGTCCCTGGCACAAAACGTTTTCAGATGGGGGTCCGCGGCCAAATACATATCAATTTGGGGGGTCCTTGACATGAAAAAGTTTGAGAACCAATGCCGTAAATATTATTAATCAGGTCTCATTCATTGCACATTGGGGTGTTTCAAAGATCATTATGTTGCACCTGGAAAGAATATCTTACTAATTTATGTTGGTTTACATTTCCTTGCAGAATCTAAAGCTGAGATTTAGCATAATATTACTGAGAGAACCGATCGACCATAGAATTTTATTACACAGGTTAGAACATTAGGTAGGCATCACAGGCACCACCCTCAAGTGGTTTCACTCATACTTATCTGATAGGAGTTTTCCCATATGGTTAGGTGACTTCACATCCAACAAGGCCACTCTTACATGCGGGGTCCCCCATGGTTCGATCTTGGGCCCTATCCTCTTTTTGTTATATTTTCTGCCCCTAGTACTATCATTGAGAAGCACAATGTATACTTTCACTGCTTTGTGGATGACGTCGAGATCTACCTGCCCTTAAACACAAATTCTAGTCAACCATTGCTGGAATGCCTAAAATACATTAAGGAATTAAATGAAAGAAAGACGGAAGTGATCTTTTTTGGCCCTGACTCGTCCGTCCCTCCCCTGGCACCCTAGGCCCGCTAAGCTCCAACATCCACCCTTGTGTTAAAAGCTTGGTGTCACCTTTGATGCTAACTTCAAATTTGATAAGCAGGTCTGCTCTGTGGTAAGATCCAGTTTCTACTGGCTCCTCACTGGTACAAAGAAGCGTGATCACATTACTCCTGTTCTGGCCTCTCTTCATTGGCTTCCGGTTAGCTGTATAATTGATTTTAAGCTTTTAATGTTTGCTTTTAAAGAGAGAAATGGGCTTGCCCCGCCTTTCCTCACAGACCTTATAGAGGACTACACTCCACCCAGACCTCTAATGTCAGCCGACCAGCTGCTACTGGCTGAGCTCACGACCAGGAAAGCGACCAGAGGTGATCGAGCCTTTGCTGCGGCTGCCCCGAGGCTCTGGAATAGCCTGCCACTTAAAATTAGAGCTTCCCAGTCCATAGATCATTATTGAAGACAAGATATTTATTTTCTCTGGCTTTTGAGCACAGCTAATCCAAGACCATAGATTCCACCTCACTGTTTTCTGCTGTGCATATTTACGTAACTTGTATTCAATTGCCACATGAATTTGTTGTATATCTTATTGTGTCATTGTTGTTTCTCCTGCTGTGTTGAGTTGAGTTGAGAGAAGAATGCTTTGCACAGGCACATTGATTTATTCATGTGTTGTCATCATTAGTCACTGTGAGGTCACTGTGAGTGTGCCGCAATTCTATCTGGCCTCCATTTTATGATGACATGCATGTTTTCATACAGGTGCGGATGGGTGGAAACCTCGTATTTCCAAAATGTTTCTTTTATATTATTATTTTAAAAGCATTTTTAAAATCGTGAAAATAGCAACGTGTTCTGAGCTTGTAGATCTGTTATTTTCACTACCTTGTGTGACACTCTTGGATGATGAAGTAGGGTTTTCAGCAGTTGTAGGGTTTTCAGCAGAATTTTTTTGCATAGTCCAATCGATGACTTGAGAGGATACAGCCTTGGTGTACACCTGATACGTTTTATCACTGGTGATGATTATCTCACCCTTCACTGTATTTTATATGATAAAGTGGGTTGGCCATCTCTCGCAGTACGTAGAGAGCAACATTGTATTTTTCTTCTGATGATATCATCACCCGCTTTCATCGTGAAACTCTCTGCCTTTCTAAGGTTAGGAGTGGACCCAAAGAGGATGTATTCCGTTTTACCCAGGTGTAATGAAAGCTTGTTGTCGGAGAGCCAGATGCAGATCTTGTTGAGTTCCGAGCTGAGAGTTTTCTCAACCTGCAGCCTGTCCCTGTCCGAGACTAGCAGGGCCGAGTCATCTGCGAACAGGAACATGTTGCAGTCGCAACCTGTTCCTTGCAGGTTGCAGTCGCAGGCTGAAGACATGTCAAAATAGGTGGTATTGCGAGTATAATACTGCATTCAAAATGGTCATAAAACGTCCATTGTCATAAAACGTCCCTATTATTGAGACAATCTTATGAGGGATTCCATAACACTGCAGGATCTTCGACAGGGTTTCGCGGTAGATGCTGTCGAACACCTTCTTGGAGCAAACAAGTTAGTCACAGGTTCTTATTAATACTTGGTTAAATATTTGTAAAACCCACAGCCTTAACCACTTGGGTTATTATAGTCACAACATTTTTTTAAAGTAAGAAAATAGCTGATCTACAAGCTCACAACATGAGCTTGTAGATCAGCTATTTTTGCAACCTTTACGTGACACTGTCTTATGACAATATATAAAATAGGACATTAGTTTATGATACAAGGTTTCTGCCCGATGGCGGCGATATGCGACGAATATCGACAAAACTTCATCCACTACCACACCACATCACACAATGTGTATCAAGATGATTTCTGGCCTTGCATATTATTTTGGACTGAGACTGTACAGTAGATACTTATGATGGGGCGGCCATAGCTGAGTGGTTAGTGAGCCTGCCTAGGGAGCCAGAGGCCCTGGTTGCCCCAGGTTCGATTCCAGGCCAGGCCAGCATATGTGTCGATGAAATGAAATTTGTCCCTGAGCAAGACTCTTAACCCCTAATTGCTCACAGGTTCTCATTGGAAACAAGACCGCAAGGACTTTCATGAACGACCTGTTAAAAGGAATTATCCTTATTACTTCTTCCTACACATGTTTGCTTGACTATGGTCAGAGTTCCGGGGACTATTGCACAGTTGATAGATTAAGCCAGGGTTCTCAAAGTTTTTGTGGCACTCCAGTGAGCAGGTCAGAATCTCACACACATGGACCTGTGAAACAGCTCATCTACAAGGTCACAACAGCCACATCGTGATGCGCTGAAAGCTTGTAGATTTGTCTTTTTTTCATGTGTGGAGAAAATAAGAAAAAATAAATAACATGTTCAGCTATAATGACATGCCAATAGGAACACCAGTTAAGAAATGTATAGAATTTAGAATTTGCCTCGGTATATGGAAATGTACTGATACAGTAAATAAAACAAAATAACAATTCAATTAATAAAGTGTTGTATACAAAATGTAGTCCCCCAGAGGTCTGCTCCTTTTTCCCTCTACACCAAAGATCTTCGCTGTTGTAGAGATGCTGTTTGGGATAGAAATCATTTACACTAGCTTTTGTGACTAAAGTCAGTCAACACTTTCAAAGACCCCATGATTCTGCATATGGACTGTTATCTATTCAAATCAAAACAATTGACTGCGCTTTTATCGTGTTTTTTTTATTTTTTTTACCTAAAGTAGACGCAAGGTTTAGTTTTATCCTGTTTTCAGCACCATGGACAGCAGTTTAAGTTGTAGTTGCAGCATGCCTAATGTTTTATAGCATTCAGACAAACCTCAACCATCTTTTTACTTTACAGTAACAGAATATCTACATTTTCCAAACCACTTGTCAGTTCTATCCTCTAATCCAAAATGATTATATTCCAGATCTGTGTATATGTTTTTCAGTACAGAACGAATCTTCTCCCTACAAGCTTCCGTACAAGAATATCTTCTGATCTTCACATGTTTTTTTTTTTTTAGGACTATCCAATTTACAGTCGGAAACCATGGGTCCATGCTTCTGGAACAACCTGCCGGAACACTTACACATCTCTCTTCTTTTAAAAAAATGGTCTAGGTATGGCATTTGTGGCATATACTGTATGGCTGTTTTTATTTGGCGCAGAACTTTCACCTCTTCCTTTTCTGTCCTTGTTGAGGGGGATCAGCTGGGGTTGCACAAGGTGTTAGCGCCACTGAATTATAGTGGACTCAACAAAGCTTTGCCATGAAGCGCTGCCAAGAGCAGTCTCATCTTGAAGTGATTGATCTGATTCCAGGCTTGATTGATCGCTGTACAGACCAGTGGCTCAGGTGGCAGTGACTCAGGTCCTTGAGTGTGTGTGTGTGTGTGTGTGTTAGCCTGGTTCCAGACGAATCTGCCTTTGCAAAATTGCATGCACTTTAGCCCTCGGCAGATTAGGTCTGGCCCCCTTCCATAGAGATTTCAATTCTCTCCCTCCGCAGTTGTGCGGAGCCAACCAGGGCCCAGTATCCAAATGTGGGCGGGCTTATCACCTTATTTGGAGCAATGACGTACAAGGAAGCACTGCTCTGATTGGTTTGTTCAAGGAAGCACTGCTCTGATTGGTTTAGGTCTAACCAATAGAGTCCGTTTGGATGTTTTTGTAACCGCCCCTTGGAAGAAAATCTACCGTTGATAGGGACCAGACTAATATCCACGCAGTGTGTCGTGTGATATTGTCTGGCTACGCGAGGCTATGTGTGTGTGTGAATCTAATTCACATTGTAAAGCACATTGGAGAAAGGCGCTATATAATTACACCATTTACAGTATATATGCGTATGTGTCTTTACTTTATTCTCTCTCCTTCAACATACATTTCTTCTTCTAGGTCTTGTGCTACCCATCCATCCCTCTCAAGCTTTCTGCAATTTGCTAACACTATACTTTCTTCTTTTCATAGTGTTTTTCATCTGAATAGGCTTTTGAACATTTGACATTTTCTAAAATGGGATGTTGAGTGGTTTACTCTCTTAAGACACCTGTGGTGTCTCGCCTCCACTGCTCACAAAGTGCTTCCAGACATTGTGTGGCCTTCAGGGAGCAATTTAACCTGCTGTGGTACATTGATGTCTAAAAATGTTGCATGGAACAGTAAGATTCTGTTATTCATCTATTGATTTTCTATGATGTATGAAGAAAGTGGGTCACCGGAGGGGCTAGCCATCTGTCTGTCTGTCTGTCTGTCTGAGTGTCGGAGTGTGTTTTCCATGTACTGATATAGCCTTACCCTTTCATTAAAAATGTTTACTGGTCTGAATTGGGGCTGAATGTGCTTGTTATACTGAAAGGGCCCTGACATGCACCCCAAAGCAGACATCAAGAGCTTTTACAACTGTCTAGACAGTATAGTAGTTGTACATCAATACACATTTAAAAACAAATTGACTTACATAAATCTGCATTGCCACGCATCAGCAATGCTAAAGTCTTCATGCGAAGCTGTTGCTTAGACTGTCGTCTCCCTCTGAGCACCATTGCCTGATTGATTCTTGACTATAGTAAGCTTAATCCTCTAGCAATTGTGTTGTCAAGTAGCATACAGAGCCTATCAACAGATTGTTTTAATGTCTCCCTATATACACTTATGACTGGGATCCCCCAGGGCTCTATACAAGGCCTGCTCCATTATACCACCCACCACAAAATATTTTCACTATGTCCATAATGATGGATACAATATCTACCATTTATAATATTTTGTATTTTGGGGGATCTTAACCATGAATTGGTGGATTCAGATAATGGGTATTGAAAATGGTGCAGTCAGTGGTACACACACACATTACAGTCTGCATATACACGTACATTTCTTTTACATTGATAAAACATTTTTCTTTAACTATTGGTAAGGGGCAAAAAGAGATACCAGCCAATGCATAGAATTTTCTCTGTCTGAGCACATTGGAAGGACCTTTCTCCCTAACATGCAGGAATTCTACACATCACCAATACCTTGTTTAGAAATCTTTGTTAGTTGGTATTTTCTTCAGGTATATCAGCTTGGTTGCAATTTATTTTTTTGTTTATCCGTTGAATTCATATGCAAAGATGTGCCTGGTAGTTCAGCCAGTTTGTACACAGATCTATGCTCCTTGAGAGTGTGAAGACCCGGGTTCGAATATGACCACTCTTGTTTCTCCTGTCTCTCTACACTGAATTATCTGAAATAAAATACATGTTACAAAGTGGCATACTTAAAGATATACAAAATAATGTAGAGAGGTTTACTTACTAAATGATGTTATGCGTGAATATTATGGCAAAAATAAAAGTTGGGAGAGAAAAAAATAAAACGCTTCGGAAGAAAATTATCTTATTATGATTTGGACGTTGCAACACTTAATATTGAGACTTCAGTATATCTGTGCAATTTGCAGCATTGGAAGGCATGCAAAACCGAAAACAGACACAAGCACAAAGCTAGTTTGATTCTGGCAAGTACGATTGGCACCATGTCGACTTTATTTCCGGCTTTATGACCCCACCTATAGTACCATGGATAAAATCTATTAATAAATAGTGTATAATACTACAATAGCACATTAAAAAGTACACACAGTAACATTATGCAGGTCTAGCTTCCACCACTGGGTTCCTTCTACAAGTACATTAACAGGGGGGAATGCTTCAGCCTCTAAGCCTACTGCATATGCATGCATGTGCATGAGTATTTCTGCTCATAAGTACAGTCCAGACATTGCCACACTTGGTCCAAAATGTCCTGTTTGCCTATATGGAAATATCAGGTCACAGATTTTGGCGTAAAATCACTGTGATACGTTTGTAGTGTGTTCAACCATGATGAAGCATTTGCATTGCTTCATACATAGGCCAGACTTTGATCATAACTACTGTGTGATTTATTGACATAATTTTAAAGTATTTGCCACAGTTCATAATTCATTTGGCCTTACTCAAACAGATATGAATCCTCAAGTAAAAGGTTCAGTATAATTTGCCAGAATCCTGTATAAATCATATTACCGTCGTGAAAATAAAAGTCTAGCAGCTAAAGCAGGTACTTCCATGTAGACAGAAATAACATTACAAGACTCATTTCCATTTCACAGAATCTGCCCAATGATCCCCCAAGACCCAAAACAATGACTTTGGTTTCCACTTCAGGATGTGATGGAAATATTTGTCTTCTTTGTGGCACAGAGAACAGTCATTCTCCTTGTGGAAACCATGACATGGAACCACTTGCCCCCCCCCCCCCCACCCCAAAACAAAACAAAGCAACAACCTTTTGACAAGGTGCAAACAGGGATGGTCCATAAAAACGAACACAAAGGCCCTGCATTCATCTGCGCTCTGAGTAGTTTGACACAGTGGCACAGCTTGTTCTGTTTCTAGCCGTCCAGAGGCTTGCCCAGGTACACCATGGTGACTTCGGTGTTGCCATACACGGCAGAAACGGCGGGGAAGAGGCAGGCTTTGGGCAGCCCTCTGAAGGCCACGCCCAGGAACTCAAAGCCCCTCTCAAAGGCCAAAGTCTTGTCATCCATGTCCAGGATCACTCGTATTCTTTCACCAATCTATGGACAGACATAAGCGTAATTTGAGTGATGACGAAACAAATCTTAATTTCACCGGCGACCTTCCTTGTGCATTTCTGAACACAGAATCTGCCACAGAATGTTATATATACGTATATACCATTTATATCGAGTGCAAGTGACATGTGGAACACGCTTGCCTACCTGATATTTCGGTGCATTGTTGCACTGCGGGAAATTGCCATTGACTTCTCCGTTGTGAAGCAGGTTGTTGTCCACGAGGTTCCAGCCCCAGCTCTGGTCATCGCTGCCCAACAGGGCCACGTAGCCTTGGCACTGCATGTTTGCCCGCTTGGTGGCTATGCCAATCACTGCCACGGTGCCAAGGGGGCCTTCCCACCATATCTCCCAAGCATGGCGCCCCTCACAGAAGCCGATCTTACCGCGGGCGCCATCTGTGCTCTGGGCAATGGGGTTGCGGTGCAAGGTGAAACCGTTCTTTTTCACGTAAACGTTGCGTGAGCAGTCATGGGAACTCAGGGCATGCTGAAAGGACTTGAGCTGTTGGAAATACAGTGAAGAGATATCCTGAAACCACACTATTTTACAACAAGGAACACAACCGTAAGGAGAAATGAGGAGGGCACTTTTGGCTCTAATGGCTCTATGGTGATGACAACCATATTGTACTACTGTATTCAGAAGAACACAGTACACACTCAAATTCTCAGCTACCAATGAAACCAAATGGAATGGACCCTTTGTTTCCATTTGTACACTCTTAGGTTTCAAGGTACTTTATTGTTACATCTTGTGCACACGGGTACATAAGAGGAAAACTTATTTTACTCTTATGTATTAAGTGATGCAGGTTACACTGAATGTGACATTGATCAGTGATCTACTTGTAAACATACTTTGCTGTTGCAGGTAGGTTACTTAGACAGAATGCTAGATCTTAAATAATGATATTGATCAGTGATCTATTGGTAACATACCTTGGTCTTGTAGATAGGCAGGTTACACAGCATGCTAGATCTCTGACATTGATTAGTGATCTATTGGTAAACACATACCTTGCTCTTGTAGGTAGGTAGGTTACACAGAATGCTAGTTCTCAATGACATTGATCAGTGATCTATTGGTAAACATACCTTACTCTTGCAGGTAGGTAAGTTACACAGATTAAAACACTAGATGTTAATGACATTGACCAGAACGCTAGATCTTGTCATGACATTGATCAGTGATCTATTGGTAAACACACCTTGCTCTTGTAGATAGGCAGGTTGCACAGAAAGCTAGATCTTAATGACATTGATCTACTGGTAAACATACCTTGCTCTTGCAGATAGGCAGGTCACACAGAATGCTAGATCCCCAACATTGATCAGTGATCTACTGGTAAACACCACGTACCTTGCTCTTGTAGGTAGGCAGGTTGCACAGGATGTCCGATCGGAGGGCCTCGTCGCTCAGCTCGCGGGCGATCAGGCTGCGCCACACCTCGCTGCTCTCGTCGGCCAGGATGCTGTTCCAGTGCCAGCACACCAGCGAGCACAGCATGAGATCATCCAGGTCCAGATAGGAGAAGATCTGCTCCAGGACGCGGCAGGGCAGCCTGCCGGCCACCCCACCAGCACATCCACCACCACCACCACCACCACCACTTGCACCACCACTGGCACCACCTCCTACGGCCATAGGATCATAGGAGGACCCGGCTGAGGAGTTGTTGCTGCACCCGGCGCCTGCTGCTCCTGCGCCCATGCAATCTCCTCCAGATGCCGCTCCTCCTCCTCCTCCCGACATTTTGTGATTTATAGATGACGCCAGCCGACTGAAGAAGATCTTCGCCCACACCATAAATGTGACATCTACGATGTTAGGCGGATGTGGAACATTTTTTTGGCCCCGTTTTACGTGTAAAATAGACCCAAACACACACACTCAGAGCGCGCCGTGCGGGGCCCACCCTCCCTGCCCAGTGCAATGATGGCTGAAAGCAGTGTTGCCAGATTTTGCGAGCGAAATACGCAACTAGGTATATGAAAACAAGCCCTAAAGAACGACCCCCTCCTTCGCCCTTTTAAACATATACATTGCTATGTTGAAATAGCCGATCTACTAGCTCAAAGTGCGCTGCCACGCGTTGTGAGCTTGTAGATCTGCTATTTTCAAAAACAATCTTGAAAAAGGTGCAAAATGTGGAATATTTTTGAAACATGATTCACAATCACACAATTTCCACAAATTCGGTATGGGTGCCCCTGGAACAAAATATTTCCAGATGGGGGGTCCGCACTCCGCAGACAAATACATAATGTGGGGGTCCTTGACATGAACGATTTTTGAGAACCACTGGTTTCAACCATAATTTACCATAAAAACACATAAGAAACAATCCCAAATAAGTAACTACGCTTTAGAAACAAAGCCCAAAAAAACGCTACCAATATTTATTTACAAGCAACTTCACAGGAAAGCAAGCCCAGAGTCGCTTATAATAAGCGGACATGGCAACGCTGGCTGAAAGGAAGCGATGCGTCAAGGTCCTGGAAGAACAGAAACGGACGGTTTAATCGAAACGAAACGGAATTATAAGCTGCGATCACATATAACGCACGTGCCGTGCATTTATTATTTGTTGGCGGTGACATCAAGCACGGAGACATTTAATTGACCGGCTGTAAATAGTCGCGATGATTGACGAATCAACGGAATAATAATCACTTAATCGGTTTTTTTTATCAACCTACAAGGACCTGCGTGGGAGGGAGCTGAGCTGAAGTCGGTGTACTACTTCGCCGTACGGCGGTGTCGCGTACCGAAAATAGTCGATTTACAAGCTTGCGTTGCGGACACAGTCTATGGTTGCGGACGCGACGCGAGCTTGTAGATCGACTATTTCGACTAGATTTTTTTTATTGTTATGAAAATAACAATACATTTCTAAATATGTATATACATATATGATCAAACATATAATATATATAATATAATAGAATATGAAAAATATATATTAGGGACATCGTTATATTTGTTGATCACGTGACTAAACAGGCGGAAGTGACCAGCGTTGCCATGTCCGCTTATTATAAGCGACTGTGGGCTTCTTTTTCTGTAAAGTTGCATATAAAATATTGGTAGTTGGTTGCGTTTTTTGGGGGGTTGGTTTGAGAACCAGTTCTCAAACATTTTCATGTCAAGTACCCCCAAATTAATATGTATTCGTCCTCGGACCCTCATCTAAAAATATGTTGTGCCAGGGACCCCCCATACAAGATTTGTGTTTTTAAAATGTTTTTTGTTGTTGTTGAAAATAGCAGATCTATAAGCTCACAACGCGTCGCATCATACCACGTTGTGAGCTTGTAGATCGTCTATTTTCAAATAGCCAATGTATTATGTTTAAAGGGCGAAGGCCCGGGCTGACGGGCTCGCTTCTATTGGGCTTGTTTTCATACACCTGGTCGCTTGTTTCTCTCGCAAAACCTGGCAAGAAGACTGGGAAGTGACGTTGGTTGCTCCCACAGAGTTCAGTTCCAGCATCCATCCACACACTGGAAGGCTAAAACACACCAGCAAAACATTTCGGGTTTTTGTTTTTTTAACATCAGCGGAGGCAGTAACAGTAGCGACGCACGTTGCTCTAAGATCTTCAATAACAAACGGTAAGTGTGTTTGTATTGTATGTGCGATCTGGAGGAGAGGGCTTTGTGTTTTTGTTATTGCAGCAGCACAGCAGCAGCTACAGGGGGAGGGGAGAGAGAGAGAGGGTACAAACAGACATGTCCGTTCGCGACGGAACGAACGGCCGGAAGTCCCATCCACTCCCATGTTAAAAAAAAAACGGGGGCGTGTACCCGTTTTTTTTTTAACATGGGAGTGGATGGAACTTCCGGCCGTTCGTTCCGTCGCGAACGGACATGTCTGTTTGTACCCAGAGGGGGAATCAAAACCTATGCATGGGCTGGGCTGCCAGATCTGCTTATTATAATTTCCCCGCAAGATTTTATTTGAAAATAGCCGATCTACAAGCTCCTTGTGAGCTTGTAGATCTGCTATTTTCTAATAGCTGATGTATATGTTAAAGTGCTCATGTGGCCCTATAGTCGCTTCTTTTGGGCTGGTTTTCCTAGACCTGGTTGCTTGTTTCTTCTCACAGAATCTGGCAACACTGTGCATGGATTACGTTACATACATACATCCCATAGCCCGGGGGGTGGTCTGTCGGTCGTGCTCGTCCTCTGTATCACATATTTGTGATATCTAATATTTCTATATTGTAGATATTTGTTTGTCTATGCTAGATATACAAGGGAACACAACCTTAAGAAAGAGAAAGGCATAAGCCAGATCAGCAGTTGTCATGACAACCAATAGTCAATCACAGATGCGCGTTCCTCGTGGCTATGGGATGCTCTGCCACCCCGCGGCCTTGGTGTTGACAGTGTTCTGAGCACTAGTGCTGTGTCCCCATCAATGTCACTCACTGTAGGCCAGGGGTCTTCAATGTTTTCCAGGCGAAGGACCCCCTAGCTCAGTGGTTCTCAAACTTTTTCATGTCAAGGACCCCCTAATTGACGCTTATTACCCCGCGGACCCCCATTTGAAAAGATAAGCCAGGGACTCCAATAAGAGAAGGTTTTACGGCTCTCTAGCAGTGATTCTCAACCATTTTAATTTCAAGGACCCCCAGTTTGACATGCATTAGGCTACGGACCCCCATTTAATGGCATCTCTGGGACCCCAATTCACATTGTAAAACCAATGTTAATTTAACGGGTCCATTTGGTTCCATTTGTACACTCAGAGTTACAAACCCATAAGGGTCCATTTGGTTCCTGTCCATCATTTAGCTGGGGACCCCCTGGAACCCCCTCAAGTACCCCTGGGGGTCCCCTGACCCCACTTTGAGAACCAGTGCCCTAGCTGAGAGAGAGATGGAGCAGGGACCCCCCCTTCATATTGAATTAGATTGTGTTGCAGATTAAAACAAATCTTAGATTATAGATACTGTAGGTGCATAGACTTGTTCCAATATGTTGGATTCATTTTAAACATGTATTTTCAGACAGTTGAGCTCTGAAACCCTCATTATTTAGTCAACTTTACGGTCGGCTTTTTCTTTTTCCCTCTACACCAACTCTCTGAAAATAGCCGATTTACAAGCTCACATAGTGAGCTGTGGATCTTCTATTTTTGGTTAATGTTCCCCATCACACAAAGATTTGGCGGACCCCCTGTAGTTACAGGGGTCCCCCCCCCCCCCCCCCACCCCGGGGTCCTTGAGGGGGTTCCAGGGGTCCCCAGCAAAACGTGTTAATAAATACAGCTTCAAAACCAGGTTAACACTTGTAACCTACATCAGCTATTTGAAAAGCCTATGTACAAGCTATTTTCAGGTTGGCTATTTAAAAAAAAAAAAAATGGAATATTTTGTTAAACCTTTTGACAACACAAATCTTGTATTGGGGTCCCTGGCACAACATCTTTTCAAAAGGGGGACCACGGTCAAATACATATCGATTTGGGGTCCTTGATATGAAAATGTTTGAGAACCACTGTTTTAGTGAGTGCTGAACAAGACACTAGAGCTGTAAAAAGCAGTGACCTTTTAATGACCTTTTGATTACCAAATGACCTCCCTACCCACTACCCGGCGCAAAGCAGTACCTAATGGTCCTTGATCCACGTTACTGCTGTTTTTTTACTGAATATCCTCTTAACGGCTTCCCTAGGCATCCCCAGGCCAGAAGATCTTAACCAGCCACTAGATATACAGGTGGATGCTACTGTACTGTTAGGTGAATACTATTAACTAGCTACCTGTTAGGATAGAAAACCAACAGTATTAGAAGTCCTGGTAGGTTACAAATGTAACAGTACTAGAGGTCCTGCTAGAATGCTATAAAACCAGCAGTAGTAGAGGTCCTGGAAGAAAAGAAAACCAGCAGTAGTGGAGGTTAATTTGCAGCTGCTACTCATTTACCAGAATTTAAATTTAACATGCAGTATAAGATTTCTGGATATTTAGAAAACAATAACCTCAATATAATAAAATATTTGAACTCTGTCGTTTTGTTCTATTGTGCTCTTTTAATTGCAGCTGGAGTAGGCCACCATTATGAATCCTGTCTACAGCCCTGCACAAGCAGGGGTCCCATATGCCAACCAAAAGGGTACACTCTACCCAGGTAGAGTGTGTGTGTGTGTGTGTGTGTGTGTGTGTGTGTGTGTGTGTGTGTGTGTGTGTGTGTGTGTGTGTGTGTGTGTGTGTGTGTGTGTGTGTGTGTGTGTGTGTGTGTGTGTGTGTGTGTGTGTGTGTGTGTGTGTGTGTGTGTGTGTGTGTGTAATTCACATTGTAAAGCACTTTGGAGAAAGGCGCTATGTAAATACACCATTTACCAGTCGCTCTATAAATGCACCATTTACCATGTATATATATATATGTGTATACATGTCTTTACTTTATTCTATCTCCTTCAACATACATTTCTGATCTTGTGATACCCATCCATCCTTCTCAGCTCATAAAGTTGCCTTGACGTCAAGCTCTGCTAGCCATCTAGAACAGTTGTGTGTGTGTGTGTGTGTGTGTGTGTGTGTGTGTGTGTGCGCGTGTGCGCATGGCGCGAGAGGGAGATTCAGTGTCTAATCGTTTCTCTTTTCGAACTACGAGGTGACATGAAATAGGTGTGATAATCATTGTAATGTTTCTTCCTGGAAGCAGGGTTCCCTATGGGCTTTGCGCCAGCATACACCTCCAACATGTACCCGGGGGCCAACCCAGCCTTCCCTACAAGTAAGCACAAAACCCTTCTCTTCTCTGTACTCTTTTAACGTCTGCTATCATTTGTGTTCAAATGATTATTCTTTATTCTCAAGATGCTGTGAGAAGCCCACACGTCAGCCATATTAAGAGGAAGGGATGATAATGAACCTGTCGGACTTTACATTATCATGTTCGATGACATTTAAAATGTAGAGCAGGTGTGCCCCTTCTGGTGGCCTCTTTGGCTGTGGGCGCTCAGCTAGTGTCAGTGCTGACTGCTGAGTATAAAGAACAACCAGAAAAGTGAAAAAAAGCAGCACTACAAAAGATATGGATTGATTGATTGAGAATGCAAGATTTAAGCTCAAATGATTTTTCATCAGCCTGCTAACGCATATTGGACAGAGCACAATTAAACATGGTGGTACCAAGGGGCAAGGCTGAGATATTTACTATGAGGCCAACCCGGATGTTTAGTAAATGTCCAGCGAGAGGCGCTGTTTCACCCGTGCCGACCTGCGAGTTCAGAAAGAATTTATTTTAGCGCAAGTGAATGGGTTTTTTGACAAACTTTAGACTAGATTTTCTTACTGTAATAAAAATTGTCATAAATTCTATATGCTTCCAGTCGCTAGTTTAAAGTCTCCTTTCAATCATCAGGATATGCGTTTTGCTAAATTATGGTTCTATTTATTATAAAATTGACGATAAAGTAGGCTATTCTCTAGGAGGGGCGGGGTGATTTGATTGACACGCTACACAACCAATAGCATTCATTCCCCGCCCCCCGCTCTTGATTGACAAGTTACCCAACCAATAATGGTCTGAACTCATTCTGACGCGTATTGAAAGATGGCGGACTTACAGTCTCGCAGCAAAGGCTTCCTTTTCGGTCTGTAGAAAGCAGCGGAGGGGGTTTGTCCATCTCATTTATACAGTCTATGGGTGGTACACACCTTTTTATATAGAAAGGGAACGTGACGTCACACCACTGAAAATAATAGCCATTGAACTCCATTGAACGATTCCTCAAGCTATATATTGCATACAATCACCCCACCTGTGTTGGGTGGAGGCACACGGACACGTGTGACCAGAACATATCAAGTACAATGGAACATAAATTTGGAGAACGTCCTTCATAGAAAAAAAGGAGATAATCATATATCAGTTACAGGAAAACCACACAGGCTCCAGTATAAGGATTCTCAAGGAAACATACTGCAAATATCCAAAACACAACTGATGTTTCTAGGTCTGTATTATATGTGAGTGAGTTCCAGTACTTAGTGAATACAAAACAACTAAGCATAAAGGAATTATATAACATGAATACACCCAAGTCAAGAAGAGAAGATTACTCCCATTCATAAGAACGGACCACAATGTAGAGAGATGAGAAAGGTCAGGAGTAAGAAAAGTCATCAAGTTCCTGTGGCTGCATTGGGGTCATTACCCCCTCTAGGGGCAGAAGCTTGTTCTACACCAACAAAGCAAGGGGTTGAAGAAGAACAGTGATTTGCTTCAGTGTAGTGTTTTGCCATGATGTATTCAACATTTTCTGCACATATTGCAGTTTTGTGTTAAGACAGTCTACATCTATGTTACACATGTTTTTATTTGTCCAATGTATTTCTTTCCACAACAGCAGTTTAGCATATATACCATACTGTACCAGATTGGTGGAATTATGTATTTTCTTTTAAAGAATGTACCATTTAACAGATGTGAGAATAATTTGTAATTAGTACTACTGTGGCATTGCATACACCGTCCACATCAATAGTTCCCTTTAAGCGACAGCTAATCCACCATCCCTTCCGAAATGCGTTAGCAGCATGATGTAGCAAGTCTTCCATGTCCCTCTTTAGGAGGGCTACTATTTCTCCCTTTGTCTTTCTTTATAATCAGTGAGATTTATTTAGCATCTTTAAGTGCTTTGCCCTCTACTTTACCATAAGCCCTTTACTACTTCTACTATTATTATTATTGTTGTTGTTAAGCCGTTCCTTTCATGATGTCATAGAATACTGCACGATACACTAATTCATTAAGCAGCAGTTCAGTCACAATAATTGTTTTGTCCAACCCTCTGCTGAGCAAGACCATTAATGAACGGTTATTAGAGAACGATAAGATGCTACTCTTGCGTACCTAGGGGTTTGATGGAAAGGCTGTCAACTTTTGGAGTGTAGTGCGACTTTCTGCCACGGCATTACTAACCCTATGGAGCACAGAATAATTATAAAATTCACCATGCTTTGTATATCACAAAAGGGACTGACTGGGGAATGTGATTAGGCAAGGTTTCCTTCTTTTGCTTTGCATAGAAGTGAGAGAGTGATAGTGTCAGAGTTCACTGACAGCAGTGAGCTCTGCCCTCGAAGAGGGACGCTGTGTTAACAATTAATTGGCCATGAGGCCAGTCGGCGTGAGCCGATGCTGTATACAGTCTTTGATATCTGCAGCACTAACTTGAAGTGCCCCCCACCAGCGGTGTAAAGTAACTAAGTATATTTACTCAAGTACTGTACTTGTATAATTTTGAGGTCTTTTTACTTTACTGGAGGATTTCCAATTTTCAGTACTTATACTACACACTACACCTCAGAGGCAAATATTGTACTTTTACTCCATTACAATTATTTGAAAACTTTAGTTACTAGTTTGCCAATGATTATTATTACAAAACATACAGTAACGTTCAGCCCTATATACTTTTCGGGCCATTTGAAAATAGCTGATCTACTTGTAGATCTTCTATTTTTTTAATATTTTAATACATTTCATACATTCGAAAGCTTGTGAAATGGGACATTCTGCATAATGAGTACTCTGTACTTTTGGTACTTTTAAGTACATTTTGATATCATTACTTTTGTACTTTTACTCAAGTACATTTTGAATTCCGGACTTTTACTTGTAACTTGAGTATTTCTACATTGCAGTATTGATACTTTTACTTAAGTAAAACATTTGAGTACTTTTCTTTTTCCTCCACTGCCTCCCCCACCCAGGCTATGCTCCAGGCGCTCCCTTCAAAATGTCCTGCTCTCCCAACACGGGGAACATCCCTCCTTACTCCTCATCCCCTAACCCCTACCAAACCGCCATGTACCCTGTGCGGAGCGCCTTTCCCCAACAGAATCCCTACGCACAGGTCAGTGTAAGCTCACAACACCCACTGAGATGCTTGATTGCTAACGCACCATTTATATTCTCAGTCCAGTCTAATGATGATTAAGGCTCTCACGATTATGAAATTCTACCTGCCGATTAATTGTCATACAAATAATTGTGATTAACAATTTAATTGTGTTTTTGGCATTTGACATTGTAACACATGAATAAAATGTCATTTCTGTTTGCCTTTTAGGCTTTGTAAACAAAAAAATCCACAGGTCAGATATGACAAATACCTTAAAGAAGTGACTGACATATTTAATTATCGTATACTTTGAAAATATTTTTAAAAAACAGTGGAAATAGCTGATCCACAGGACAAGCTCACTACTTTTGGGAAATGTTTGAAAATGTATCAAACTTTTTCAACATGGAAACGATTATGACGATTATACAAAATAACTAGGTGATTATTGTAATAATTGTGATATTTCCCGCCCTCCCCTGTCGTCCAGGCACTCCTACCCTCGCATCAACAAGGTGCTTACTTCACACAGCCTCTGTACGCCGCGCCGCCCCACGTCATTCATCACACGACGGTGGTGCAGCCCAACGGGATGCCCGCGGCCATGTATGCCCCCCATATGCACCAGCCCCGTCACAATGGCATTAACATGGGGATGGTAGCCGGGACCACGATGGCCATGTCAGCCGGTGAGGACCGTCCGGGATACCCGGTTTTAGTTTTTTTTTTTACAACATTGGTTCTCAATGTCTGGTCCGGGGCAAACCAGGGGTTCAAATGCACCCTTAAAGACGTGGTGAAAGGAAATATACGTTCTAACGTGGTCGTAATATGGACATACCTAACAATAGATGGCAACATTTTTGTGTATTCCTCGGGCAGTGTGAGTGGCAGGGTAAACTAACGCTAGCCCTCTGCTACACACCGCTGCATTGAGTGAGATTCCAGCGTTCCATAGCCTGAAGGGATGGGACTTTCTGATTGGTTGCAACGCCACTTAAACCCTATTTCAGAATGAAATGTCAAAATAAAATGTCCAAAAAAGCCATTTCACCACGACTTTAAGGGTCTGTAACTCTGAGAAGGTACAAATGGAACCATCTATGCGCTACATTTCTTACATTTTTGTTAGTTTAACTCTATAGAACGAAATGGACCCATTACAGGTCCATTTGGTTCCATTTGTGCACTCTCAGAGTTACAACCCGTAAGGGGACCCCCTGGTCCCCCCAGACCCGACTCTGAGAACCATGTGTTTTACAACCAGTGCCAATATCTCACAGTACAGCATTTCCTCTCGTGTGGTAATACTTACGACTTGTTTAATATTAGCATTGTGTTTGTCGTTACTCTTCTCTCTCAGGAACTTTGTTGACGACTCATTCACCAGCTCCTGTTGCCCCTCACCAGATGCCCACATATCGCCCCCCTGGCACACCCACCTACAGTTATGTGCCTCCGCAGTGGTGAACACAGGGTAAGGTGAGCGCTTTTTCCACTGGTAGCAATGTTTAATAATATTACACATGTGTCGTGCAATTCTGGATCAATCAGTAATTGATGAGGTAACAGGAGTCGAGACAATATTCTAGGTGGTGATGGTTATGGTGTAATATACATGATGTCATGGGGAGATGTACAATAACACTCATGTCGGTGGTACGGTAGTTCTGCCAAGGGGCACAGGGTTCAGACAATAGTTATACTAGCTGGATCAAGGACAAGCTGAACCATAACAAGACAGGCTGTAACCAAAACCATAGCTATCAGGCCTAGTGGAGACATCTAGACTCTTACAAGATACCACATGTCATAATGTATTATATAAGTACTATGAGTGATGGTAAAATATGAAGGTTGGATACAAGCAACCATAATAGCAATGTGGTATAATGAATAATTCTTCTGCACCTGTAATCATTCTGATGGCGAATCGCTTTCCCTCTCTCTCTTCAGGTCAGAAGACGGTAGATATGCATTCACACTACAGTCCAGTGTTTTGTTTTCGTTTTATTTTGTTGTACACTTGGTGTCGACCTGCCCTGCCAGTGTCTGCCTCTGGTTGCACTTCCTTCCAGCATAATGTGAATTTGAAGCCCAACCATGTAGAAAGAGGCCAGTTTTGGAACAAGAGGAGGGTTGGAATACCCCCCCCCCCCCCATTAATGGAATGGAATAAAACCACTCACGACCCCCATTAATGAAATGAGACTACTCCTCCCCTTCCAAGCACTCCATATACAACTGCATAACTGGCATCAAATGGCAAAGACTCAACATTTGTGTGTTCATTTTATATTGCTGGTTTATTAAGTGATAAAAGGGAGTTTAGTTAGTTCTTTTTATTTTGGGAAATCATATCGAGTTGAATGCATGTACATATAAATATATGAGATAATGCTAGCTCAATCTACCTGCTGTGGCTGATGCATAGTCAACAAAAGGCATAAATCCAAAGGAACTAAAAAGAATAAAGAAAAGAAGCAAAATAATAATCTGCAAATGCTGACTCACCAATGACCATGTTTGAAATGTGAAACAGAAATAATGAGAAACGTTTCCTCCATACGAAACTACTGTTTTCACTGCTTTGTCTTTTGGTAAGTGACAACCTTTTTTTTTTCTTCATGAGTGGTGCCATGTATGCTTTTTGTCAGGTTTTATTTTATTGTTTGTATATTACGAGCGACGGGACTTAGTTTGTGCCTCTGACTGGTAGCCATTCCAACACTTAATCATTCTATTTTTTTTCTGCCCTGTAACAGAGAGGGGCCGTTCCAAATAGTCTCTCAAGGCTTCCTGTTTCCTCAGCCAAGCACTTTCAGGTGATATAGGCAGTAAACATGTGTCAGCATCTCCTTTTAGCCAGAATTATTCTAGAGGGGGAATGAGTTAAGAAAGCTGTTTAAAAGAAATGTACACACACAGCCTGATTATCTGACTGAAGCTTAGAGAAGCAGTCCACTCAGTGAGTGGGCAGAGTCTATGGTCTAGGAGCCAGGCTAGTACACAACACACATCCATTGAACAAATGAGGGGGGAAGTGTAAGTGTGTGTGTGCGTGCGTGCGTGCTATAAATCTGAGCTCATTCAAAACGGTCGTGTGCCATACACTGATACACAAATGTTCTTATTTAATTCTGAAGCACTACAGTCACTGCTAACATTTGAACTGTTAGGACATCTTTAGGAAAACCTTTTTCTTTTTTACACACGTGTGACTGGCACTGCTGAAGAATGGGCACTAAATGCGTATTAGAACCATTTTACTTTTACCTTTTTTAGCAGTTTTTACCTCAAGGTTCCAGCCAGACTTACCAATGTTATAGTCTCACAATTTGCTTTTCTATGTTGCCTCAGTCATCTCACTTAAATAATAATCGTTTTTTGTAAATGTTATATTTGTGTTTATCTTTTGGTTCTTGTTTTGTATTCTAAAGAAAGACCAAAAATAAAAACGATTATGAGAGAAATCTGTTGTATTCATCTTGTATTATTTCACACCAGCCACAATTGTGGTGTTGTCTCCGCCAGGCCAAAAGGCATGGCGAGAGAGTATGTTTTGCACCCCTCCGTCTGTCCGTCCGTCCGTGTGTGTGTGTCCGTCCGTGTGTGTGTCCGTGAACAGCTAATCTCTGACACCGTTGGCTTGATCGCAGAGAAACTGTGCACACAAACTCCCTGGATGCTAATTCAGAACCTTTGCCCCAAATCTTTCACATGGGCCTGTTATAGCGCCACCAGGAGGCCGCTTTTTCTAAAACACATTTTTTGACAGTACTCCTACAGATTTTGTCCAAACATCACATACTCAGTATATCTCTATAGTCATTAAACCAAACCAGTATTTCAGATTTGTCATATTCCATCCTGATTGGCTAAAATGGCTTCCAAAGTTTGCAGGAGTGCTCCGTTTTGAACAAAATGCCTCAAATCATGATCACAGCATGCAATTTCCCTGAAATTCTGCACGCACATTCCCACTCTCACAAAGCATCGCGATGCGACGCGTTGTGAGCTTGTAGATCTGCTATTTTCAAACATTTTAGTACTTTTACTTTTGGTACTTTAAGTACCAAAAGTACCAAGATGCCAATACTTTTGTACTTTTACTCAAGTACATTTTGAATTCTGGACTTTTACTTGTAACAGAGTATTTTTATATTGCAGTATTGGTACTTTTACTTAAGTAAATAATTTGAGTACTTTTTCCACCACTGTATATAAGGTAAAATAAAACATACACTTTTTTTTAAGCCCCCCGCCCCCCGCTACTGAGACCCGTAGAAACGCCCACAGCGGACCGCGCTTTTCGGTAAGATCAAAGCGTGACGTCACTCTCTTCTACACTCTTCGCACGAGCCAGCAGGGAGAACAGCGCGAGCGGGCCCGAGCCACACGGGACGAAATGTTTGTTAAAGTTTGTAAAAAGACTATTATAGTGAACTAAACAACACATACTGTAATATTAGTGCACATGGTTATGAGTAGAGTTATCTTATCAGTGTTTATTAGGGATGTGAAGCAAGCTGCAAAAAAAACCAAGAGCATTATCCAAAAAGGTGAGTTTTCTACAGTTGTTAGTTTTGCTAATATAAGTGCTTATACATGAAAGGAATTGATGACATTGCAAGTAATTTTCACTTTTATGTTACTTGGTAAAAAGCAACAACTATTCAGTATGAAGCATGTTTGATGTGAAGTGAATATGTGTTTTATTGAGGCCTATAGTCAGTACTGTAAAGTAACCGAGTACATGTACTCAAAAGTACTGTACTTTGAGTACAATTTTGAAGTGAATATGTGTTTTATTGAGGCCTATTGCCCTGCCAAGGTAAAGAGCAGTAACTACGAAAAAAAAACAACACTGAAAAATGGGTTTAAAAGTGATTCAACTGGTCAGCCAAATGAGATATCGGCATATAAGTGATATTACACTAATTTTGCATCTGTTCTTGAGGTAATTGTTTATCCCCCAAAATCACAAAGGCTAATTTGACCTTTGGGATACAAAAATAAGTCGGCGTGTCCCAAAACGTAGTTACTGCTCTTTACCTTGGCAGGGCATACTCAAATACTGTAGCCTACTTTGAGTACAATTTTGCGTTTTTTATTTTATTTTTTACTTTACTGGAGTGTTTCCAATTTTCAGTACTTTTACTTCTACTCCACTACGCCTCAGAGACAAATATTGTACTATTACTCCACTACAATTTGAAAACTTGAGTTACTTACTTTGTAGATTTAGATTATTATTACAAAACATACATTAACCACTTTCAACCCATATACATTGCGGCCATTTGAAAATAGCAGATCTAACGCATTGTGAGCTTGTAGATCGGCTATTTCATGCCTGCTCTTCCTATATGACGTCACCGCGCAGCCGGCAACATCAAAGAGGCAGAGGGCGGCAATGGGCTCTATAGACAGGTTTCCTGTTAGTAAACATTGAGAGGAATATGACCGCGCAGCTGCGGGGGGAAGCCTATGGGTGCGTTTGGAAATTACGCACCGGAGCACACTCGTCTATTAGTTTGTATTGGCCAGTGCGCTCACTGCCGCTCAGGGCTGTATTTTCGAACGCGCCTTCCACCCCCAGGCATGCGCAGATTGCGCATTCTGCTCTGTGATGACGTCGCTCGGAAACCCGTCTATTCACAGCAGCCATATTATGAAGACATTCACAGGTGTTATCAATGATACTAATGAAGGCTCTGTTCCATTCTGGTCAAACAGAGTCAGGGTGCTGATATTGTGCATATCTACAGATTTTGGTTAATGGCAAATCCCCCAGATCTGTAGAGGGCACTGTGGAGTAAATACAAATAATGTCCGTTTCGCTGACATATTTTCTTTTCTGCCGAAAAAGTGTATTTTACAGAGTAGGTGGGGTGCTGAGAGGCTTGCAGGGTTAGAGAATAGACTTTCAACAACACAAAACAGCCTTTGCTTCGGTGAGTAGCGAAATGGTTTTGTTTATTTTCACTACTCTTGAACGCTGGCAGGGCAGTGGAATTCCTTGTACATGCGCAGAGCGAGAGGTCTTCCAGGGCTTTAGAGAGAACTCACTAACGCTCTGAACCAGGGCTAGGGTCCATTGACCCTCATGGGCTTCCAAATGGCCCCTTGCAGGTGTGTAACTCTGAGAGTGTACAAATGGAACGGGTCCATTTGGTTCCATTTTGTACACTCGCAGAGTTATGGGGGTCGTAATCTGAGTTCCTTGGGGGTCGTGGAAACCACTGTGCTAGACTAAATGGAACAGAGCCTTCATTAGTATCATTGGTAACACCTGTGAAGGAAGTGATAATATGGCTGCTATGGAGCAGCCGCCCCACGCACACAACACACAACACACACACACACACACACACACACACACACACACACACACACACACACACACACACAGCAGCAAACACAAGACACGACCGAGTGTTTGTTGTTAAACTAAGTTAAAAGAGTGTTAAAAAGGTGAGATTGCGAGTGATTTCACTTTTATGTTACTTGTAAAAAGCAACAATGTAGCATATGTGTGAAGCATGTGTGATATATATATATGTGTGTATGTACATGTTTTACATGTTTTACATGTTTGTACATGTTTATACATGTTTTATTGAGCTGTTTGTGACACTGACACACATGCCTATTCAGTGCTGTAAAGTAACCGAGTACATGTACTCAAGTACTGTACTTTGAGTACCTTTTTTACTTTACTGGAGTATTTCCAATTTGCTACACAGACACATATTGTACACATAATGATCTACAAGCTCACAATGCGCCGCATTGTGAGCTTGTAGATCATTCTGCATAATGAGTACTATCTACTTTTGGTACTTAAAGTACATTTTGATGCCCCCCCCCCACACACACACACACACACACACACACACACACACACACACACACACACACACACACACACACACACACACACACACACACACACACACTCAAGTACATTTACATTACATTACATTACATTACAGTCATTTATCAGACGCTTTTATCCGTTACTGTCCACCACAGTACTGATCAGTCTCTCATTGTCTCCACGGTGTGTTTTCATGTCTCTCTGTCCTCCAGGCAAGCTGTGGCGCCGGAGGTCGGTGTTCCAGGCCCCTCAGGGGGGACGGCAGGCCGTGTCCCTCCCAGATGGTTGCAGTGGAAACCCTGTCCCGTCAAACCCTGCTACCGATGGCGCTACGAAAGCCTGGTCCCTGTGTCGCTCAGAGGTTAGTCCCAAGTCCAACACTATAGCCTGACTCTATAGACCAGTGGTGGAAAAAGTACTCAAATGTTTTACTTAAGTAAAAGTATCAATACTGCAATGTAGAAGTAATCTGTTACAAGTAAAAGTCCGGAATTCAAAATTGACTTGAGTAAAAGTACAAAAGTATTGTTATCAAATTGTACTTAAAGTACCAAAAGTAAAAGTACTAAGATGTTTGAAAATAGCAGATCTACAAGCGCACATTTTCAAATGGCCTAGGTATAAAATAGAGCTAAAGTTGTTAATGTATGTTTTATAATGTAATAATTTATACCTGCAAAGCAACTAGTAACTAAGGTTTTCAAATAATTGTAGTGGAGTAAAAGTACAATATTTGCCTCTGAGATGTAGTGGAGTAGAAGTAGAAGTATTGGAAATTGGAGAAGTGATTCTCAACCATTTTCATTTCAAGGACCCCCCAGTTTGACATGCATTAGGGCTACGGACCCCCATTTAACAGCATTTCTATCTCCAGGATCCCAAATTATATTGTAAAATCAATGTTGATTTAACTCTGAGAGTGTACAAATGGAACCAAATGGACCCTTACTATCCATCATTTAGCTGGGTACCCCCTGGAACTCCCTCAAGGACCCCTGGGGGGTCCCCGGACCCCACTTTGAGAACCAATGCTATAGACCAGTGGGTTTATAACCTTTTTTTAAATTCAAGGACCCCCAGTTTGATATGCATGAGCGTAAAAATGTACCCTCACAGGGTCTTTTGGAGTTAACCCATTCATTTTTACATTTCTTTGGCTATTCAAAAATAGCAGGTCTACAAGCTCATCGTGAAAATGTGTGCAAATCTTTGAATACATATATAATATTTTGTTCCAGGAACCCCCAGAAGCACAGATCGGAGTTAAAAATGTTAGTCTCAAAACGTATATTATATTCAAAGATTTACATTTTTGTAAAAGTGCCGCGCTGCGAGCTTGTAGATCTGCTATTTTTTTGAAAAATCATGGGAAATTGTTGCAAATCTTTGAATATATATATTTTTAAAGCAAACAAATGTAACTCAAATCTTTGCTTCTGGAGGATTCTACGAAATTCTACAAAAAAACTCAAAAAAACCTTGTTGTTGCTATAATATCAGTGGTTTTCATGTCAAGGACCACAAAATTATATGTATTTGGCCGCGGACCCCCAGAAGCATTTGCAATAATGTTTACTGAGGTTAGGGTTAGGTATTGTTATTGATGGGAGAGGTTTAAAAAGGCAAAGGAAATGCTCTTGTGCACTGGCCTATCTATCACTTCCCAAAAACTGTTCCAACTGGAGAGATGTGTAATGATTTATTTTGACCACCAGAGGGGGCCCTTCTAAATTGTGATCATCTCAGGGGTTTATGAACTATAATGGAATAAACTTATCATGAACTTTGTGAGGCATGTTCACTGGGGGCTGTGCATGGCAGGGGCATCCAACCACCCTGAGTCCCACCTTAGTTGGACCGCTTACCCACAATCATCCACAGTGTCATTGTAAAAGGGTACAGGACTTGGACTCAAGGAAGGATTAAGAAATTGAACTAAAATGAACCCACTGTTTGTCTGTTACTGACTTTGTGGACACAGGTCTGAGCCCACAGTTTACGGTCTATCAGGGCTTGGTCTTCTGTGTTGGGCCATAAGTGTACAAAAGTGTTGTGTGCATGTTATGTTGTAAGCTAGATAATGTATAATGATATATATAATGACCTAGTATGTAATAATAATCCAATAATCGTACAATTAGTTTACAATGGTATACCTATGATAATAGTATAATATTATGTTATGTTATTTGGGACCCCCCCCCAAAATAATCACATTTGAACTGGGGACCCCCCAAAATAATCACATTTGAACTGGGGACCCCCCAAATAATCACATTTGAACTGGAGACCCACCAAATAATCACATTTGAACTGGGGACCCCCCCCCCCCCAAATAATCATATTTGAACTGGAGACCCCCCCAAATAATCATATTTGAACTGGGGACCCCCCAAATAATCACATTTGAACTGGGGACCCCCCAAATAATCACATTTGAACTGGGGACCCCCCCAAAATAATCATATTGGACTGGGGACCCCCCAAATAATCACATTTGAACTGGGGACCCCCCCAAATAATCATATTTGAACTGGGGACCCCCCCAAATAATCATATTTGAACTGGGGACCCAGCCAAATAATATTTGAACTGGGGACCCCCAAAATAATATTTGAACTGGGGGGGACCCCCCCCAAAACAATCATATTTGAATCATATTTCTTAGGTAATGTTTGACAATTTGGCCAATTTATCACAATGTTTTAATAATACATTTGGCTACTTTGGACGCAGTAATTATCATTAGTTTATTTATTTGTCATTTTAGAGGTATTCGAAAGGTCTTAACAGTCCTTAAATTGTTACTTTATAAATGTGCAAATACCCTGTATACACTTATACTGTATGTTGGTTTGTTTACCGTTGAGTGAGAAAATAATGTTGCACATTAAGCTTATCATCTGGGGACCACATACAATTATTTGGGGGGGGGGGGTCCTGACCCCCAGTTTGGGAACCATTGTTCTACTACTCAATAGCTCAATGCTCAATCTATGCATTATCATTGTATTTTGTAATGCAATGGAAAGATGTACAGAAATACAAATGTTTAAGAATATTTAAAATATATATTTTATGATGAATCTAAATGCCCTTGCACAATAGCTTAAATGTGCTCTATAAATAAAGTTTGATTTGATACATTAGGCCAGGGGTCTTCAACAGGGGGTCCGGGACCCCTAGGGGGTCCTCAGAGCTACTACAGGGGGTCCACCAAATATTTGTTTGATAAGATTTTTTATTTTACCTTAACCACTTGAACCCTAGTATCCCTTTTCTGAGGAGAACTTTGGCCAAAAATAGCAGATCTACAAGCTCACAACGCCTCGCAGCGCGAGGCGTTGTGAGCTTGTAGATCGGCTATTTTTGGCAAAGGGGTATAGGTGTAGAGGGAAAAAAGAGCAGACCAATTAAACAAAAAATGTTGAATCTGAAACACAATTTTATACGATATAGAGGGGGTCCCTGCTTCATCTCTCTCTCAGCTAGGGGGTCCTTGGCCTGAAAACGACACCTGCATTAGGCTGTGTATGTTGTGACAGCCCGATCCCATGGGGGATCGGGCCTTCTGCTCAGCAGCTCCTCGACTGTGGAATGCCCTCCCGGACCATCTGAGAGCACCACGGTCCATTGACACTTTTAAAAGGGGCCTAAAAACCTTCCTTTTTAACAAGGCATTTGCCTAGATAGAGATGTAGTTGTTTTATCTTTTTAAACTTCTACTGTGTTTTGCTGACTTGATTTGAAGTTTATTCATTTCACTGTTTTATTATCATTGTTGTTTTCTTCTTTCTTTTTTGTTTTTAAACCTGTAGCACTTTGAGATTTGTTTCAAATATAAAGTGCGTTACAAATAAAATGTAGTATTATTATTATTATTATTGACAGGATACACTATCTGGCTCTCGGTCACTTGAATTAATATTTGTTTCTTTGTTTCTTTCTGTCTCAGAGTGGAGACACAGACTGTGCTGAGATTGTTCTTGTGCCGTAAGACGAGACGCCGCTGGAAGGCTCAACCCGAGGATGCCCTTAGAGATGGAGATCTCGCTCTATCCATGGATTCGTCCGCATGGGGGGGATTCCACCGCGCTGTTGACCCTGGTCTTTGGTGGACCTCCACTGTGGTTGATCGCTGAGTGATCAGAATTCTGGTCACCTCACGGCGGTCTCCACTGGTGGTCTCCGCTAAAGACCTCGGTCCGCCGGGGGTTTCCTCTGAAGACACCTCAAAGTAGGAAACCTCTTTCCTATGCCTTTGCTGGATGCTGCAGCTCATGCTGCAGTTTGTTGGATGTGGCGTATGCTGTTGGATGCTGCTGGTGGCGTATGTGTGATTGTGTCGTATGTGTGCTCATGTGGTTAAAGATGTTGCTATGCAGCTTTTTTTTCAGGTTGTGGAATCGGAACGCCGACGTTGAATCTATGACTATGTTGGTTGGTGTAGTTATTTTATAGTTAGTTTACAGGTTGAATCTACGAAGTGGTTCTTTTCAGGTTGTAGTACGACTATGTTGGTGGTGTTGTGGCTGTTATTTTGTGTGTGTGTTTGTGTGTGCGAGAGAGATAATTTGCATTCAATGTGTTTTTAGACATAAGCCTCTGTAAATCCAGGCCTGGACCTGGTCATTTCAAAAGGTCCAAAAGGTAATTTGAAAGTACGGGACGCGACGGGACGCAAGGGGGGGGGGGGGGTTGTTGGGGGGGGAGGCGGTGTAGACGGTGGGTGTAGACGGCCGTGGACCCCCATCTCCAAATATTTTGTTCCAGGGACCCCCAAAAGCAAAGATTTGAGTTACAAATGTTCGCTTTAAAAATATATTTATTATACTTCCGGAGAAGCGGACTGAGTGGCCCTGTCTTGCCCTAAGAGGACTGACCGTGGGTAGCTACTGGGACGATCAACCCTGGCTGGGTCACCTGCGTGAGGGTGTATGTTGTATGTTGCGAGACCCGAAACACCCGATGATCCCAGGCTACAACACTGATTGTGTCCATTGTGATCATCACATGGATCCAGTTGCATCCATGTGATGTTTTTCTTTATTAGTTAGTCTATTCTTATGAGCCACTATAAATAGAATATGTGACAAACCAGGAATAGTTTGGTGACCACAGGAGAGAATAATGTTGACAGCCGGAATGTAGACGGCATCCCGGGAGCAGTATGGGTTAGCGCCCCAGGCTGTGTCTTCCGTGAGGAAGAAGCCCAACCCTTTATCCCTTTATTTTTTTTCTATGAAAATAAGGATACGATGGGAACTATGCATGAAAACGAATTTCACCTACTTTTTTACTTTTGTAAACCTGTGATGTGACAATAAAGCTGATTCTGATGCGTGTCGTTTTGAATGTGAAAATGCAAGACAGCTACATTAGACACAGAGAGAGAGAGAGAGAGAGAGAGAGAGAGAGAGAAAGGAGAACCAGTTATGTTTCACATTTATTGGCATTTAAGGATTTATGGTGGTGCATGCATTTGATTTCAGGAGAAGAAACTTGGTTTTAGTTCACTCTTGCATATAAAGATTTAACCAGTGAAATAACTGTTAAACAACTACATTTTTAGCGTCTAGGATTTTTTGTTAACACTTAAAAGCAGCAAATGAGTGAGACTAACCATAGCCACTTTACTTGTGAAGTTAGTGAAACAACACAACTAACTGATTTAGCCAAAACACATAACACAATACACACCTACACAATGACAGTGTTCACAATGACAGTGTGATGACCCATCCTGTTTTGGTGTAGTGTTGCTGTGGTTTTAAGGACGAGGCACACCTGACTCCAATCATCCTCTGGAGTATCTAATCAGGCTGGTCAAGGACATTCTGCCTCTCTCTCCTACACAGGAAACGTTTGCTTTTGGTTCCTTTGAGTTTAGTTTTACCTTGTTTCTGCACCTTGCACTTACACTACATTTCCACACATCCAGGCATGCAATACACTACTGATACTACTGACTATACACACCCCATTCTACTTAAGTATAACTTTTTGGTTATTTGAGTTATCAATAAATACATTTAAAGTTAACCCTGTGTGTCGTCTCCCACTTTTGTCATGATGCGATTCAGTTCATGACAACAGTATGTGGATTATATCTGCCTACCCACTACAACAATAATAAACTTATTTAAATAGAACTAGCTGAAGCAAAGCAACAAAGTGCTTTACAAAACAAGATAAAAATTACAGCAGAACAGGGCAAGAAACAGAAATAAAGCATAGAGATAAAATAATAAGAATAGAAAATAAAAATCACATGTAATGTAAATGATATGTAACATTGAATAGGGTCAGCTACTAGCCATGACCCCTCCCTGTGGCCTACTTGATGAATGAATATAACTACAGATACTTCTTGGAAGTTCACTGTGGGGTTATCTATGTACCATGTATAGGTTTAACACATGGCAGTTTGCCAGTCTTTTGGCAGAGGTACAGCAAAGGCTGAACAAACCCAGCGACCACAGTAACGACCATACATATACCTATAACTAAATAGAAATCATCTAACAAGGGGCCTTGATCATCTAAAATGGTAAAGATGCTCCACATAAAGAAAGTTCCCACAAATAGTGAAGGCTCTCCTCTTCATGTTGTTGTCCCTCTCCCTCTCCCTCCCCTTCTCCCCTGGCATGGGCTGTTTCAGAACCCTGAGAACGGCGAGGCTACAGAATACCATCACTGACATGAAAAATAGGCATTCACCCAAATGTACATAACGCAATATTTTGGTAAAACCCACCAGCATGTACAATAGTGAAGCCCCAATGATGACCAACCAGGCCAACGCAGAGCAAGCCACCCGGTACCTGAGGGGTTTGTACTTGAGGAAGAGCACTGGGTGAACCACTGCCATGAATCTCTCTACGCAGATAAAGCTCTGGAAGAGCGGACGGCCAGTGAACAGCAAACCAGAAGTGAATAGGTCTAAGGGGTGAATTTGCTTGATAACAGCTGGAAGATGTAACAAGCTGAGGATGATCTCACATACACTCAGATTGAGTGTGAAGAACTCTGAGGCCATTGTACCAGCTGGTCCGGTTAATACCAGCCACAGAACCCAGCTGTTGATGGGGACTCCAAGGACCAGGTTGATTGTTGTGCTGGTGATTAGTACAATGTTGTCCACGCTGCTATAGATGGAGGTCTCATTTGATGTGTTCATTCTCCTGGCAGCTTTGAATGCCCTCTGTCTTTTCACAATTCAGTAAAGTCTTTTGGAGAGACGGACAAATGAACAAACAAACAAATAATAAACAGACAGAGACAGAGAGAGGAACATAGTGATAAGATACACATTGAATAGTAAAACACCTCTAACATAATAAAAAGTGCTATACAAATAGAATTATTATTATGATACTAACCAAAACACCTTTAAAACATAATACTAATGAAAATACCAATACAACATAATACTAATCAAAATACATCTACAACATAATACTAACTCAACAACATATTTAAAAAAAAACACACATAATGTGAGATAATATTTGCAATCAGACCTTGACCTGTGAAGTTGTTTTCTCATTGTGCTCTGCTGTCCACACATACAAAGTACTACCTGCTAATGTTCTGCAGTGGCTGGAAATGCAAATAATTCTCATATTCTGACAGTTCATCCATCATCATCAACACGTTTTGAAAACTCTGCAGCACAAATCAAATCTGGCTATCAGTCATGAAGCAGACAGTCGCCCCATGATGATGAGTTGAAATATCAGAGATGAGACTGACTTGTAATTGGAGAACAACTTAGATGAATTGAAACATTGAATAGGTAGATGTAATGCAAAATTATCATACAGTATCTCTGCTGGCGGGCAGAAACCAACCATGTCCAAAATATTAACTTTTCAGGAAATGAAAGGGGAAAAAAAGAACACAATACTGCCTCACCAAAGTTGGTATGGTACATTGTCAGATTCTTGAATGTGTCCCTTATCATCACTTTACCCAAATACAGCTCAAGTGGAGTTAGGAAGTGTGTGTGTGTGTGTGTGTGTGTGTGTGTGTGTGTGTGTGTCGGTGTAACCTTTTTGTGGAGGTATAGCAGAGAATGAACAAACACTCAGGTTTACGATTATTAAGGCAATTTCAACTGACATGATTATATACTGATACAACGGTTATCTTAAGTTATAAAGGATTGAGAACCTTCAGATGTTACACATCTCCCAGGTTGTCAATCTTCGTTAATTTAAATGAAGTGGTTATTAGTTGAGAGGAACATCAATCATAAATCACCAACAAAAAACAAACAAAAACAACAAAAAAAAGTTAAGCCTTGCAGTGTACACTGTCCTGCTGAAGCTGAAACAGGTGTGGCTTTGTTTGGAGCATGCTGCAGGCTAAAAACATACAAATGCATACACACATTTTCAAGTTAACCTACTTCGGTATTTGAATGCATAGCATTATCACTTATTTATTCAAAAAGTAAATTGGTTTAAAGATATGTGGTCACGTGAACATATGTAATAATAATGTTCTGAATAGAGTGTATTGTAGGTTCTCAGGGGTTGAGAGCATAACTTGCTTTTCATTGCTTTAGATACATTAGTTGACAGGGGCACAAAATATTGTCCTCCAACTTTTCTTTCCTTTTCTTTTTGCATTTCAGTATACATTACACACATCTCCATTTGTTTTTATTTTGATTCTGTGGTCCTTTGTGTTTGTTTTTGTTTGTGTCAGCTGGCCTAACACTCACAAAGCTGTGTACAGGGCTGAAATTGGGGCTGTCACTCCCATAATAAATATAGTGAACCATTAAAACAGGCAAAAGAAGCTCATGAACAGATTCAAATACATTTGCTGCTTTACCTCTGTTGTATTAACTCCTCACTCACTCTTCATGTTTTTTTGTGGGTGTGCTGCATCTAAATAATTATTAGAACATGCAAGAACATTTTGACAGGAAATAAGCAAATTCGTTAATAAAGTCCTTGCTTTTGGGAGGGCGGTATATGAGTGCGCAGAGCACAGAAGAGGACATCTTTAACTCAAAAGACTGCAGCTCAAAGCTCGAGTAAATAGCTACAGGCTGAATCAGACTGCAATGGAAATTGTTTTTCAAAATTGAGGCTAGCCCCCCTCCAGTGCTAGTGGTTCGGGGTTTGCCGTAGAATGTGCGATTGGGGGTAAGGAGTTCGGAGAAAGATATCGAGTTGCCAGCAGGAACCCAGGTTTCGGTAAAAAAAAAAACAGTGTGTTATGGCATTTATGTGGCGGATATTTCTGATGATGGAGTTGCCGACGATCAGCACTGTGGGAGGTACGAGAGGGGGCACGATGGGTGCGATTGTTGGTGCTGCAGTTAGGACTGGAGAGGGGGGCTGATCAGCTGGGCCACTTCGCCCTGCTGTGGATGGAGTGGCATGGGACCTACAGGCGTCCAACCAAGCTGGAATGGTGTTGTCTAGGAGGTTGTCTGCAGTGGACGTAGCGGCAGCCGGGCGTGGTATCATGTGGGCATCCAGCCGAGCTGGAACAGTGTCGTCCAGGTCGTTCTATAAATTATACAACCCTGAGAACCTACAGTACACTCTATTCAGAACATTATTATTACATGTGTTCATGTGACCACATATAACCAATGTACTTTTTGAATAAGTAAGTGATTGTGCTATACATTCAAATACCAACTTAAAAATGTGTGTATGCCTTTGTATGTTTTTAGCCTGCAGCATGCTACAAACAAAGCCACACCTTTTTCAGCTTCAGCAGGGCTTCACAAACCGAACAAAGTTTGGCAAGGACCGAACTGTTTTATTCTTTGAGACACACATATACGGGTATTTGGGGGCATGGTCGAGTCTATCATTGTCTTGTAGGTGTAAACAGCACATATCAGCTTTGAGGTTGTGAGACGGATCGTGCACAGTGATATAGCCTTATAGCGCAACACTGAGGCCTGAGTAGTGAGTATCATAGTGCAGGAACCTGCAACATGTAAACGTCCAAATATTAGTTTTTCAACCTCCAGAGACACAAAAAGGAAATCCAAATCCATGGAAGAAGCACCTTTATTTGTGCCTCCAACACATTCACCAGGTGACATTCATTCCCTTCCCCTACTTGCACGTTAGACACGGCTTGCATCGAGTATCCCTTGTGGAACACCACAAGTGAGGTCAGCAGATAAGGAGAAGGCATTACCAACAGCGACAGAGACGGTCCTTGTTGTGAGATATAGTGCACAGCGGTCTCAATGGCAAGGGCACTGCCATTGAGACCGACCCATGACCCATCCACTGTATCAATTGCTGCGCTTAGGTCTAGATCAGGGGTCTTCAATGTCTCACAACCCAAGGAGCCCCTAGCTGAGAAAGAGATGACGCAGGGACCCCCGTATATGTACAGTATTTAGTTGCAGATTAAACTTTTTCATAGATTTCATAGACTTGGTTGATAGCACTATCATCAGTGTTGTGCTGGATTCATGTTGTATTTTCATGATTTAACCACTTAAACCGTCAATACTTAGTAAACTTGACCTTTCTCTCTGTACTTTTCCCCCTCTACACCAAACCTCTTTGCCGAAAATAGCCGATCTACAAGCTCACAACAATTTTTGGCTAAAGTTCTCCTCATAATAGGGATTCCAGGGTTCAAGTGGTTAATGAAAAAAAATAGGGATGTCCGATATTATCGGCCTCCCGATATTATCGGCCGATATTATTTTTTGAACATTTTTTTTTTTTTTTTTTTTTTTGCTTTATAAATAAGTTACAGGAGTTCTTACTGTATATGGTGTGTGTGATATGAAATTTGAGCTTACCCTAATCACAATAATCCCCGCATATATCGGTATCGGTTGATATCGGTATCGGTAATTAAGAGTTGGACAATATCGGTATATCGGTTATCGGTAAAAAAGCCAATATCGGACAACCCTAAAAAAAAAGAAAGAAATACTACTAAGATTTAGGGGGCCTCCCTGTGGTAACTCTGAAGACCCCCTAGTGGTCCTGGACCCCCTGTTGAAGACCCCTGGTCTAGATTGAAGGACCAGAATCCCAGTCACCAGCATCCAGATTCATGAGTAGGTCATTGGTGACCTTAACCATGGCAGTCTCAGTATTGTGGCATGCTCTAAAACCAGACTGTAACTTTTCATATAATGTCAATTGTTATTGCTCAACTGAGTAAGAAGCTTTGAGGAAATCACCTTTTCCAACATTTCTGACATGAAGGAGTTTTGAGATGGGTCTTAACTGGAACAGGAAAGGAGTATGCCAGCTTCTGGAAACCTTGCAGAGCCTATTATGCATTTATTGACAGTTAAAAGTGGGAACAATGCCTTAAGGTAATAAATCCTTTTGTATGCACTTAGTAACAGTTAATTTATTGTTAACAACACTTAAAAGCAGCAAATGAGTGAGACAGCAAAACCAGCAAACTGTAGCCACTTTACTTGTGAAGGTTGTACACACACACACACACACACACACACACACACACACACACACACACACACACACACACACACACACACACACACACACACACACACACACACACAGGTACAGTTAATGAAACAACACAACTAACTGATGTAGCCAACACATATAATTACACAATACACACCTAAAGTGTTCACAATGACAGTATGTGGATTATATCTGCCTACCCACTACAACAATAATAACCGTAATTATAACACAAAGCAACAAAGTGCTTTACAAAACAAGATATAATTACAGCAGAAATATAGAGGTAAAAGAATAAGAATAGACAATAAAATTGTGTAATGTAAATGATATGCAGCATTGAATAGGGTCACCTTCTAGCCAAGAACTCTGTACTTGATGAATGAAAATAACTACAGATAATTATTGGAAGTTCACTGTGGGTTTATCTATGTACCTTGTATAGGTTTAACACAGGGCAGTTTGCCAGTTTTGTGGCAGAGGTACAGCAAAGGCTGAACAAACCCAGTGACTACAGTAATGAACTTACATATACCCATAACTAAATATAAATCATCATTCATCATGTGGCCTTGCATTAAAATGGCAAAAATGCACCAAATAAAGAAAGTTCCCACAAATGACCCCATGATCATGCAGATGATAATGAAGGCTCTCCTCTTCATGCTGTTGTCCCTCTCCCTCTCCCTCCCCATCTCCCCTGGCATGGGCTGTTTCAGAACCCTGAGAACGGCGAGGCTGCAGAACACCATCACTGACATGAAAAATAGGCTTTTCCCCAAATGAACATAACGTGATATTATGGTAAAACCCACCAGCATGTAAAATAGTGAATCCCCAATGATGACCAACCAGGCCAACGCAGAGCAAGCGATCCGGTACCTGAGGGGTTTGTACTTGAGGAAGAGCACTGGGTGAACCACTGCCATGAATCTCTCTACGCAGATACATGTCTGGAAGACGGGACGTCCAGTGAACAGCAAACCACTTATGAATAATTCTAAGGGTTGAATTTGCAAGATATCAGCTGGAAGCCATAACAAGCTGAAGAGGATCTCACATACACTCAGATTGAGTGTGAAGAACTCTGAGGCCATTGCACCAGCTGGTCCGGTTAATACCAGCCACAGAACCCAGCTGTTGATGGGGATTCCCAGGACCAGGTTGATTGTTGTGCTGGTGATGTGTAAAATGTCCACACTGCTATAGATGGAGGACTCATTTGATGTGTTCATTCTCCTGACAGCTTTGAATGCGCTCTGTCTTTTCACAATTCAGTAAAGTCTTTTGGAGAGACAGACAACAGATGAACAGACAAATAATAAACAGACAGAGACAGAGAGAGGAACATAGTGATAAGATACACTTTGAATAGTAAAACACCTCTAACATAATGCTAATCAAAACACCTCTAAAACATAATACTACTGAAAATACCACTACAACATAATACTAATCAAAAGACATCTACAACATAATACTAAACCAACCACATAATATTACTCAAAAAACACATAATGTTAGATATAATATTTGCAATCAGACCTTGACCCGTGCTCTTGTCTGTGTGCTCTGCTGTCCACACATGCAGTGTACCAACTTTTAATGCTCGGCAGTGGCTTGATATGCAAATCATAATTATGATGACAGGCCAATGTTCACCAATCAGTTCTTGCTTTCAGTCACCCCATGATGATGAGCTGAAATATCACAGAAAATAGTGACTTGTAATTGGAAAGAACATGTAGATAAATAATACTGTATGGAAAGTGGTACATTATTGACTTTAAATACTAAATATGTTGTTGATATCGTCGCTGTCGGGTGGAAACCTCACATTTTCAGGATTCAAATGCAAAAATGGCAAAAGTAGCAGATCTACAAGCTCAAAACGCGTCGCTTCATGCCATGCTTCGTGCTTGTAGATCTGCTACTTTTGATGCTTTTGTGTGACACTGTAGTCTCTCTCACTCTCAAGTAGGACATTCATTTACGAAATAAATACAAAACGTTCCACATCAGAATGCACCTATATTTTGTGTAGAGCTACGGGGTGTGTGTCATATTAAAGCTCTTCAAACCATGGCTAGTTTGGCTTACTATGTTGGCTATGATTTCAAACTCAGTAGCATGAAAGGCTATTTTTTCCTACATTTAGGCAATAAACACCTGGACCTTGACCCTGAAATCATACCCTGGCTGGTTGGCTATGAGTAACATGCTTAACATTGTTGAATACCGGTAAGCTAGTTTTACAATTTCTTTGGAGGCTGAATACTAGAATGATCTCATCATTTGTATCAGTTAACTGGAGAAAACTCTGAGACATCCAGCACTTAATGTCAGAGAGAAAGAATATTACCTGTAATGCCGTTTTTTAATGGAATGTAAAAATCTGCATTCCCTTGAAATTACATGTTGTGATTAGGAATGATATTACCATTGGGAAGAATATTATAAATAGAAATCAATAAGGGACCCAAAATTGATCCCTGCTGAACATCACAGTAAATGGGCATCCCAGATGAACATGCTTCCCCAATTACGATCGAAAAGCTTCTGTCAGTGAGAGAAACCAGTCCAGTGCCGATTCGCTAATACCAACCCATTATTCCCAACAGTCTACTTAAATGGAATGGTCTGCAGTGTCAAAAGCGGAGCTAAAATCAATGAGGATTACAATTGCCCAGTGACCATAATCTGCGGCCAGTAATAAATCATTTGTGACCTTGAACAAAGTTGTCTCAGTGCTTTGGAAGATCCGAAAGTCAGATTAAAGTCCTCAAAAACAGTATTAAAATTCATAAACAAAATCCTTTGGGTGGAGACAATTCTTTAAAATGTTTAAAGCACACAAATGGAAGAAAAATATGGAAGCTTACAAATCAGTCTAAATTATTTAAAACCAGGGGCTCCAGTAGGCCTATTGGTTGAACCAGGGTACTGTTAAGGCTAGAGGGAAACAAGCCAGTGGACAGAGAGCAGTTTTTGTAATGGGCACAATATTTGGGCTAACTGTCTGCAATACCTCCTTCATGAATGTGGTGGGGATGATATCTAAAGGGCAGGAAGAGGATTTCATATGTCAGAGATGGTTTCCTCCAGGGTGGCCAATCTACTAAATAGTTAGTAGAGTTGGGAGCACAAGACAATCTCCAGGGTCTCTGAGAAAATTTAAAGAAAAAAGAAGGCCTGGAAATGGCCTATGTAAGGTTGGACCTGTAAATCAGTAACCGGGTTTACATTAAAACATGTGGCAAATATTGACATGTAGGCCTTTAATGCCTGTATGGTCTTTTAACTTAACATGTTTTCTCTGCATGCTCTGCTGTCCACCTGATGACCACCTGCTAATGTTCTGCAGTGCCTGGAAATGCAAATTAGTTCTCATATTCTGACAGGGCATCAATCATCATCAACACAATGTGAAAACTCTGCAGCACAAATCAAACATTGCTATCAGTCACAGTCACGGACATAGATGAATACATAGATGCAATGCAAAACAATCAGAAATGTAAAGTGGCGCCTGTTGAATTTCTATACGAAACATACAGCACATACTAAAATGTTTATATACTACATATTATATATATAATGCATTAAATAGGTTGTGTGTATACTTACTGATAATGTTGAAATTGATCACCAGATTTGTATTAACGTTTGTATTGCGTGCACGCGTGTGTTGTGTCAATGATGTTTTACCTTCCTGTGTATTGGTGGTATAGCAGTGGATGATTAAACACTCAGGTTAACGATTATTAAGGCAATTTCAACTGACAGGATTACTGACATGACGGTTATCATAGTGACATACATTATGATAGCATGCACACGAATGCACACACATAGTTTCAAGTTAACCCATTTCAGTATTTGAATGCATAGCACTATCACTGACCTATTCAAAAAGTAGAGTAAATGTGTTTAAATATATTACATAAACACAATAATAATAATAATGACCTGAATAGAGTGGGGTTGGGAGCCTTCAGATGTTAAATTTTCCAGGTTGTAAATCTTTGTTAATTTAAATAAAGTTGACATTAGTTGACAGGGACATAAATCATTGTCCACCAACCCAAAAAAAATGAATTTAAAAAAGTGTTGCATTGCAGCAGTAGGCCTATACACCACACACATTATCTTGGTGAAGCCCTGCTGAAGCCAAAAAAGGTTTGGCTTTGTTTGTAGCATGCTGCAGGCTATAAACATACAAATAGCATACACAAATTTTTTTCAAGTTAACCTACTTCCGTATTTGAATGCATAACAGCACTATCACTTACTTATTCAAAAAGTAAATTGGTTTAAAGATATGTGGTCACATGAACATGTAATAATAATGTTCTGAATAGAGTATGCTGTAGGTTCTCAGGGGTTGACAGCCTTCAGATGTTACTCATTTCCCAGGTTGAAGCATAATTTGCTTTTCATTGCTTTACATAAATCAGTTGACACGGGCACAGAACAGTGGCCACCAAATTTTTCCTTTTGCATTTCAGCATACATTACATACATCTCCGTTTTGTTTATTTTGATTCTGTGGTCCTTTGTGTTTTTATTTGTGTCAGCTGGCCTAACACTCACAAAGCTGTGTACAGGGCTGACATTGGGGCTGTCACTCCCATAATACATATAATGAACCATTAAAACAGGCAAAAATAAGCTCATGAACAGATTCAAATACATTTGCTGCATTAACTACTCACTCACTCTTCATGTTTTTTGTGGATGTGCTGCATCTAAATAATCGTTAGAACTTGCAAGAACATTTGACCAGAAAGTGTTATATAATGTAAAAGATCACAGCTAGTCCCAGTCACCAGATCAACTTGAATTCTGCAGAAAATGAAAACCTTTAACAATCACTTCAGCTGTATTTATGATGTGTTTCCTATGCTTAATGTTTTATGTGAATGCTTGAATGTTATTGTTGTTGAAATGTGTTATACGTGCCATGTCTTGAGCTGGTGTATTGTATGTTCAATATTGTTGCTGTCAGGCAGAAACCTTTATCTTTTTGTATTTTTTTCCCGCAAATACTTGATCATACTACAGCGTAGTATCAAAGTATCAAAAGTATCAAAATGAGCCGCAAAAGCTTCGGGCCATGTTTTGAGCTTGCAGATCTGCTACTTTAGCTATTTTTGAATTTGAATCCTGAAAAGTAACTGTTTTGAGGTTTCCACCTGACAGATACGATATCATATATTTTGCTTTAATTGATGTGAAATCATACATGGTGTACAGTGCTACTACTCTTGCTATTGGCCTGTTTCATTATGTATTTGCAGTGATTCTTTTTTTTGCAATTTTGCCTTTATTTGGATAATATAAGGGAGATTGACAGGAAACAGAGACAGGGAATGACATGCAGCAATGACTGTTGGGCTCGGGAAGCGAACCCATGACCCACTGTCTCATATCTATATGTGAAATGTGCCTTAACCACTAGGCCATCAGGACAGCCAGCAATCCTCAGGAGTAATCCACCCCATACTCTACCTCAAGTACTTAACCTCTGAAGTACAGAATTTGCTGTTGCTGTGCGATCTGACCTTCTGCTTGTTCAGTTTGCTTGATAATGATTTGGATAATTTCTTTCTTGTTTTCTTGTCTGAGTACTTGGTGCTGTGGTCAGTGAAACTGTAAGTTCTGCTGCCTCTCAGTTAGAAGGGCTCTGAAACGTCAGGCAAAGGGGGCAGAGAAAATTGCGCTGAATCTTTTAACGGAACGCCGTACCAGCCCGTTCTGACCCGCTTTCACCCCTGAGTATATACCTGCAGGCGAGTGCAGGTGATGGCCCCATGAAGACAAAGCCATACATTTGCATTTCTATGTGCGGGGTCGCTTCACTGAATGGTGCGGTGGTGATTGGCTGTGTGTCGGTGACGGACGATGAGTCAATGGCTCACGGCAGCGGCGGGGGGTGATTTCATAATTTTTAGGCCAAAATTTGACGCGGAACACCCAGTCATTTCCCACGGCACACTAAAGTGCCGGGGCACACCGGTTGGGAAATACTGCCCTAGAGGCCAATAAAAAAACCTTTGCCCTGCATTTCTCACATCTGCCTTTTATAGCGCCACCAGGAGGCTGACTTATGTTACACACATGTTTTATATAACTCCTTCAGATTTTATAAAAATGTCACACAAATCGGTACACATTATCTCTATAGCCATGTGATCAAGATGGCTATGTCCAATTCTTCAAATTACATCAACATTATTGGCACACAATAACCTACCTGACCTGGCGGAGACCTGTGCTCCGAGGAGCACTTTTTCTAGTTGCCTTTGGGGTCCCTGCATGGCACATATTTGGCTACACAGTATCGGTCGTGCCGAACACACCACTTTCCATTTCTGATTATTTCGCATCACATCGTGCACGTTCACTGTTTCACCTCATCTCAGTTGTTCTCCAATTACAATATGAGAACTATTTGCATATTCAGCCACCAAAGAACATTAAAAGATGATACACTGCATGTGTGGACAGCAGAGCACACAGACAAGAGAACATCACGGGTCAAGGTCTGATTGCAATTATTATATCTAACATTGTGTGTTTTGATTAGTATTACGTTGTAGATGTGTTATGATTAGTATTATGCCGTAGATATCTTTTGATTAGTATTATGTTTTGCTATTCAAAGTGTCTTATCACTATTTTCCTTTCTCTGTCTGTTTGTTATTTGTCTGTTCATTTGTCTGTCTCTCCAAAAAGACTTTACTGAATTGTACAAAAGAGCTGCCAGGAAGATGAACACATCAAATGAGTCCTCCATCTATAGCAGTGTGGAGATTTTACACATCACCAGCACAACAATCAACCTGGTCCTGGGAATCCCCATCAACAGCTGGGTTCTGTGGCTGGTATTAACCGGACCAACTGGGAAGATGGCCTCAGAGTTCTTCACACTCAATCTGAGTGTATGCGAGATCATCTTCAGCTTGTTACATCTTTCCGTTGTTATCAAGCGAATTCCCCTGTTTGAAACATTCGCCAATGGTTTCCTGTTAACTGGACGTCCGCTCTTCCAGACCTGTATCTGCGTAGAGAGATTCATGGCAGTGGTTCACCCAGTGCTCTTCCTCAAGTACAAACCCCTCAGGTACCGGGTGGCTTGCTCTGTGGTGGCCTGGTTGGTCATCATTGGGACATCAATATTGTACATGCTTGTGGATTATACCAAGATAACTGTTTATGTTTATCTGGGTAAATGCCTATTTTTCATGTCAGTGATGCTGTTCTGCAGCCTGGCCATTCTCAGGGTTCTGAAACAGCCCATGCCAGGGGAGATGGGGAGGGAGAGGGACAACAGCATGAAGAGGAGAGCCTTCATTATCATCTGCCTGATCATGGTGTCATTTGTGGGAACTTTCTTTATTTGGAGCACGGTTGGAATTTTATTTAATCAAGGCCTGTTAGATAAAATGGATTTAGTTGGAGCTATATGTATTTGCATTACTGTGGTCACTGGGTTGGTTCAGCCTCTGCTGTACCTCTACCAAAAGACTGGCAAACTGCCCGGTGTTAAACCTATACAAGGTACATAGATACTCCCACAGTGAACTCCCAAGAATGATATTGTATCTGTAGTTGTAGGTGACCCTATTTAATGATACATGTATTGTATCCTTAACTTTATGTATGCTATTTTATTGTCTGTTTTTATTCTTTTATCTCTTGTTTCTTGTCTAATTATCTTGTTTTGTAAAATGTTATTGTTGTAGTGGGTAGAAAGACCTAATCTACATACGTACTGTCATTGTGAACACTTTTAGATATGTGTGATGATGTGTTTTGGCTGCATCAGTTGTGTTGTTTCACTAACTGTACCATTGCGTTGCTATCCAAGTAAAGTGACTATGGCTAGTCTCTTGTGAAAGAAGAATGTTGTTGATTTCCACAACATTATGTTTGTCATAGGCCTACTCTTGTTTCTTATGATGTAGCCTATACACACATTTACTGCTGCCACGTGCAGCATTTACAATGCTGCACGTGTGAGCCGGTGGAAATTTAGATTATGCTTTGTGCTTGGGGTTTATTATGTGATTTAGTGTTGTATTTTCTATGGTTTATTTTATTTAAAAAAAATAATAATCAATTAATAAAAAATTTAAAAAAAGTGTCCACCATGTTTTACTGGCTTTGTGTGGCTGCTGGTGTGGCCATCACATGTGGCCATCACAGGGCACCAAACAACACCCTGCCCCCCAAAAATTAAGAAAACAAATGATTGTAAATAATGGTGCTATATCTGTGCCGATATATTTTGGCAGCAACTGACGACTAAAGATAGTGTCTAGACAAGTTGTCAAGAAACACATTACTATACGTATGTGGAATGGCTATTGTTATAAATATAGGCCTACCAGTGAAAAAATATATCACAATTACCTTTGGTTTAATTGAAAATGTTACACAGTATGACTTTACATTTTTATAAAATTCCATTGTTGTCTATTCCAAAATAGAACAGTTTGGAAAACCGTAATATATCAGAGAAAAAGACAAAAATGAGCTGTGTGTCACTTTAGTTCATGTGATGTGATTTCCAAGTATTTTCTTTTCCACTGAAGTTGCAGGTGTTGTGCAGAGTTTTGACTCCCTGTCAGAATTTGAATCCCACTTTGCCAACTGATAGGCAGTTAATTGTGTCTAGTTTGTTAGGAACATGTTGTTGTATTGAAAGACTACAAGGCTTATTTGGCCAAGAGCTTATTTGAAATGGCCCGTGTTGGTGTTAGAGCTGGGATGGGTGGGTGGGTGGTGCTGGGTGCTGGACAGTGGTGGAAAGATTCTCATATGTTTTACTTAAGTAAAAGTATCTATACTGCGATGTAGAAATACTCTGTTACAAGTACACATCCAGAATTCAAAATTTACTTTAGTAAAAGTACAAAGTTATTGGTATCAAAATGTACTTAAAGTACCAAAAGTAGAAAGTACTCATTATGCAGAATGTCCCATTTCACAAGTTTTCAAATGTATAAAATATATTTAAAATCCTTTGAAAATAGCAGATCTACAAGCTCACAATGCATCGCGACTTATGGTGCGCTTGTAGAATGGCCGAAATGGCCATGTAGGGCTGAAGTGGAAAATGTATGTTTTGTAATAGTAATCAAAATCTACAAAGTAACTAGTAACTAAAGTTTTCAAATAAGTGTAGTGGAGTAAAAAGTACAATATTTTCCTTATGTTGTGGAGTAGAAGAAAAGTACAGAAAATTGGAAATACTCAAGTAAAGTAAAAAATACCTCAAAATTGTACTTAAGTACAGTACTTGAGTAATTGTACTTAGTTACTTTACACCACTGGAGGGGCCCAACTTGGGCCTGCTGTGTCTGTGATCTCACTTGTCCCCACATGACAGGGCTTACCAGGTTAAATGGTACAGTACAATACTACTACCTAGTGGACAGAAGAGTGAATTCCACAATAAAGTGTGTTTGCCTGCAGAAACAGATGAAATATTGTACTCTATCACTCTAAGAGGAAAACACTTAGCCTGGTTCCAGACCATAGACCCCGCCCACTCTCAAGCTCCACGCAGCTTCAGGCTGATAATCAGGCTAGAAAACACTAATAGCCAGACCGTCAAACAAACATCAAGGCAGATTTGTATTATTATTGTTTTATATAAATTATTTTCTGAAATCCATAATGTATTTGATATTCTACAGTGGGTGAATATAAAACTGCTCAAAAAAAGTTCGGAAACTTAACTTCGGTCAATTATATCTTCCCTTTAATAATACCAATTGGTATTGTGTTTTATATCATTTTTATCATTGATTAGTCACCTTTACAATGAGGTACAGCTTGTAAGGATCGGGCATTCGTGGAATGAGCAACACAGCTAAACGTGTGGGTAGTGCCTCCAAAAAATGTGCCAAAATCACCCAATATGCTTCTGTTGGCAATCGCTCTTGTTTTGAGCAACTTGCCAGCCCACACCCTACTGAGAGGTGTGTGCCAGTAGTCAAAGGTGTCACAGGTGAGTGACTGGCACCTGAACATGGGTTATGCAACTTTGTTGAGTTTGTGTATGCTCCAAGCAGTAACACTGCCCCCATGGAAAGATGCCACGTTTGTCCCTTCAGGATAAGGCCTGTGCAATAGGGCAAGTGACGCTGATGTTCCGTTATGCAGAGTGACAGCATTATTTGGTGTCAGCCTGGTACCATTTCCAAACTTAGGACCAAGTTCTGTGAGACTGGTGAAGTCAATAAGGAAGACAACAACCCAAGACCCCTTGATTCACTGAGGAACCATAGATCTACAGGCAGGATTTGCACAACGGTACCAAAGACAGATGTCAAAGTTGCAGGGCCCATGCTCAGGTGGCAGTCACACACACCTGTGACTGGCACACACCTGTCTGCAAATGGTACCCGGGCTGACATCAAAAAATGCTTAATCTGCGTAACGGAACACCAGCTTCACATGCCATATTGCATTTGCACGGGCCTTATCCTGAAGGGACAAACGTGGCATCATTCCATGGGGGCACTGCTTGGAGCATCAACACAAACTCAACAAAGTTGCAGAACCCATGTTCAGGTGCCAGTCACATACCTGTGACTACTGGCATGCACCTCTCAGCAGGTGTGTGCTGGCAGGTTGCTAAAAATTACCAACAGAAGCATATTGGGTGATTTTGGCACATTTTTTGGAGGCGCTACCCACACGTTTAGCTGTGTTGCTCATTCCACGAATGCCCAATCCTTACAAGCTGTACCTCGTTGTAAAGGTGACTAATCAATGATAAAAATGATATAAAACACAACAATTGGTATTATTAAAGGGGAGATGTAATTTACAGAAGTTAAGTTTCCGAACTTTTTTTGAGCAGTTTAGTTGCCAATGTAGCCCAGGTGGGATAGTGTTGTTGACACATTACAGGACATACACGACATGATTTTGATATTAAAGCATTGCTATTGTACTGTATATGTTAAGCCCTGCCCCTACGTCTGCCTCTGCCCAGATGCGTAATGTGTAGATGATGTATTGTCATACATTGGCACAGGGTGTGGCTGTGGCATAGCACTGTGTATAAAATGTAGCAACTGGACAAACAATTTAGAAAAGGGGTTATTGGACAGAGGAAGCCAGCCCTAATACAAGTGTTTCTCAAACAATGTGAAGCACCCTCAAACTGAACAACCAACAACTGGCAAACCCGACAATCTGAATAGAATCCTGTAGTGGTGTGTGATGCCTCATTGTTTTAAATTGTGTAGTGTGTGCATGTTTAAGATCTGATAAAATAATCTTATCAGATTATCCCGTTGTCTGTGATGCTGTACCAGTTTTCAAAATCGTTTAAGATTTAAAAATCCTTATGTGTGAGTCCAACTTTAGGAAAACGACTAACTGGTGCAGCCAAAACACATAATTACATACCTACAAGTGTTCACAATGATATCATGTGGATTATATCTCTCTACCCACTACAACAATAATACACATTATTTACTGTACAGTGTTACACTGTTACACAAAAGAAAACTTACAAAGTGCTTTACAAAACTAAATAAAATTACAGCAAAACAAGCCAAGAAACATGCATGGCATAGAGATAAAAGAATAAAAATAGACAATAAAATAACGCAATATAGGATTGCATATCATTGAACACCTACTAGCCATGACCCCTCACTATACTTGATTAATTAATATTACTACAGATATAATTATTGTGAGTTCACTATGTGATTACAGTATCTACGTACCTTAGGTTTAACAAAGGTCAGTTTGCCAGTGTTGGGGGGAACTAAGTTTGTAGTGACTAGTTCAAAGGGATTGGAGAGCTGGTAGCAGAATGTCCAGGGCTCCGCTGATCAGGGCGGTATCCTCGAATGGGGGTCTTCGCAAGGAGCTCGGTTATCTTCTGCGAGGGGGCCCTAGTAACCTACAGTATGTCGGTATTGAGTCTTATTACTGTGGGTAATTGGGTTGTAAGGCCAATTACCTGTTCCAATGGTATTCTTACTGAACTGAAATATCTCTAGACTGGCTTATCCGTCATGGGCTCAGCCTTATATAGTGGCGGTTTATACTCGCCATATAAGGACGGCCCTAAGGCATAACTGTTTCATTCGTCATCCATATAATTCTATTCAGGAGGTGCCCGTATAGGGACATCTCCGTAACAGCCAGTCTTTTGGCAGAGGTACAGCAGTGGCTGAACAAACCCAGCGACCACAGTAATGAACATACCGTATAACTGCAAGTAAATCAAGGTCATCTAGCAAGAATACTTGAATGAAAAATATGACAAGAATGCACCAAATTAAGTAGCTTCCTAAAAATGACCGCATGATCAGACAGAAGATAATGAAGGCTCTCCTCTTCATGTTGTTGTCCCTCTCCCTCTCTCTCCCCATCTCCCCCGGCATGTGCTGTTTCAGAACCCTGAGAACGGCAAAGGCTGCAGAACAGCATCACTGACATGAAAAATATGCCATTCACCAAAATAAACATAATAAAATATCTTGTTAAAACCCAACAGCATGCATAATAGTATGTATAATGGTGAAACCCAGGTGATGACCAACCAGGCCAACACAGAGCAAGCCACCCGGTACCTGAGGGGTTTGTACTTGAGGAAGAGCACTGGGTGAACCACTGCCATGAATCTCTCTACGCAGATACAGGTCTGGAAGAGCGACGCCCAGTTAACAGGAAACCATTGATGAATGTTTCAAACAGGGGAATTCGCTTGATAACAAGGGGAAGATGTAACAAGCTGAAGATGATTTTCTTTGAGTTATTATGATTTGGCTGTGAGTTCGATTGTATTTACTTTGCTCTGAGTTTGATTATATTTACTTACTTTGTGATTGGGTTTATTACTTTTGTTGCATGTTGAGTTATTTGAGTTTGTTTATATTGTGTACCGCAGCGGCGGAGTCATAGACTCTGCCCCGACGGTGAGTTTAGAACCGAACAGCTCTTGGCCGGAATATAGTGGCTATGCCACTACACTATATTATAATCTTTCATCAAAACGAGCCGCCTGTCCTCCGAGCTGGAAAAGTAACCACTATATTCATATTTTATACGTTAGCTATTAAAAAATAGCAGATCTACAAGCTCACAGCGTGTTACTTTGTGCTGCGCTGCGAGCTTGTACATCTGCTAATGTTGTTGTTTTTTTTTTCTCGTGTTCTTATTGTTTATTAAATAAATATATTTTAACAAAAATCTTCTCTTCTTGGGGTCCCTGGCACAAAATGTTTTCAGATGGGGGCCACAACATTCATTTTAGTTAATTTTGGGGGTTGACATGAATATTTTTGAGAACCACTGCATAAGGGACACATAAAAAAACCTTGAGTCATAATGAGTAAAAATCTTACACAATAGTGATGTGATTATCATAATTCTTTGATATGTACTTAAAGATATAAATAATGAACAGATGTGCTTTTCAAAGAGAAAGAAATGAGTAGAAGTTTATTGTCATATATTTGATAACAATACAATACATTACATACATCATTAGCAGTCATGACATTCTTGTCCAACTGAACTTGACAGAATAATAAAGTAATAAAGTAATAAAAATACGAGCATAGTGAGTGACTACATCAAAACAATATTTAATCAATAAATATAAATAAATAAATCAGACATTTTATTCTGTCCTCAACACTTCAAGGAAAAAGACGTCCAAAACCAAGACTCGCACATGAATGAAGAGAATCAGAGCATCTTTATATCAAATATCATGTAGACCCTACACACAGAATTCTGCAAATCCAGTGGTGTGTTCTACCGTCAGATGCTGTGTACGGCGTATACCTTGAGATTTTTTTCGTCGCTACCGTATACCTTCAAAAACTGTTTCATCCATTGAAAACGCGAGAGCGTATACCCACGACCACGCACATCGTATCGTAGCGTATACCTTCCGAAAAAAACTAGAACACAACACTGTGCAAATCCATTCTCCGTACCCAGCGAAAAACACCAAATAATGCATGCAGGGCAGAATTAGGACCCCACTCATAATCAAAATAAAAAAGAGAGCACTTAAGTTCTACAACCACCTAAAAGAAAGCGACCTAGATGCACTCCATAACAAGGCACTCACACACAGCGAAACTCTAGAGAGATGCCTCCTCAGCCAGCTGGCCCTGGAACTCCGGGCACAAACACAAACAGAGCCACGAGATAGAAAACCCATTGGACTAAACCAAATTATAAAACAGCAAAAAGAAAACTACCTGACACATTGGAAAGAAGCAACACAAAAGCAGAGTAAACTAGAATGCTATCTGGCCCTAAACAG